>NC_141140.1:136000692-136215692 GCF_053477565.2 Lygodium microphyllum | reverse complement strand
TCTGCTCTATCTCTGTACTGTAACTGTACTGTAGCTGCTCTAGTACTGTACTGTAATTATTTTGTAGACCTTCTGTAGGTGTTTTGTAGAATGTATGTGTGATTTTGGGAAAGTTTTCTAATCTTTGGAAAGGATGAATCTAAGTTCAAAAGAGCTAAAACAAGTGGAAGAAACAGCTGCTGAAGACTGAAGAGAAGACTAAGTGACAGTGACAGTAGTTAGCTGTGAAAAGATACTATAGTGGCTCTGGTGACTCTTCATATCAGACATACCTCTTGGGATGTGCATCCACGACCTAAGAAGGATTATTGAGGGTTATTATGAGAGCATTGTAGTGAGGATATGATGTACTATTGATGGAGAGAGAGAGAGAGAGTCAGAGATAGCCAATTCTATCAAAACAGTGTAATTGTATATGAGAGATTGAGAGAGAGAACTATGAAGACATTGAAGATGAATAATATGTGATTGATTTCCATTCAAAGATGGTGTATTCCTTTGTGTTCTTTATTATGTTGAAGAATTTTGTGAAGATGTTGAAGAAGAGGTTGAAAATGAAGGAAATGGCATTGCCAAGAAGAGGAGAATTCAATGGATGTTTGTAAAGTTCCTTCTTCCATTGAAGAGTTGGAATTTCTCATAATCAAAGCCACTTTCCACAAGAAGTTCATCCCACAATGGCGGAAACATATTACCATCATGATGCATGCTCTATGCGGTGGACTGTTACCTCTTCCTGTTGAAGCAACAGAAACTTGCACCTTGGTGGCAAACTGTTTGGGAACAAACTGAAGAGCAGAAACAGAGAGAATGACCATCCATGGAAGATTTGGCATTCATTGAGAAGTTTCCAGACATCATCAAGTGGGAGATTCTGAAGAAGCTTCAGGAGTCTTGGTCTGTGGAGGTTCACGAAGACAAGAAGGAAAAAAGTTGGAATTTGTTCGTGGATTCTCAACAGCAAGATACATGGGATGCTTGGTGCACTGATAATCTTCTGTTTGTCCAATTAGCAACCCATTGGAAGTTGGTAGACAGAGTGTTTTTCGCAACATACACTGTTGAAACCCTTAGAAGCTGGCATTATTATAATGACGCAACAACAATCCTAAGAAGAATGAGTTTTAATACTTTCAAAACAGAATATCTCCCCCTCTGTAGTGGTTTGAAAGCTAAATTCAGAGATGTTGAAAAGAAGGAAGTAGAGGAGATGTTGGCCAGAGAATCTATCAGAGACTGAAGTCCCTTCTAATACTATCTTGTTGAGTCCTGACCAACTGGTTGAAGTCAACCCCCTGATGAATGACGCAATAAAGAGGCAGGCATTGGAACGAGTCCAGAGGTACGTGAGAAGAGAGAATGCAAAAATCAAAGCTGAGAACGAGCTCGCAGCAGAAGCCTCCTTTGATGCCCTAAAAGCACTCTTTACAGAAGCCCCCATGGCGAGTAGAAGCTTATGTCTCTCGAATGGAATCCATCCTGAAGAGATGGACCAACCATCATTTGGATGAAGGTATCCAGAAAGGAGTGTTTCTCAGGGGCCTACAACCAGAAGTTCATAAGTTCGTGGAATTGAGAAAACTAGTCAATTTGCAAGCTGCAGTGGAAGGTGCAAGATTGTATGACGAAGTTGAAGCAAGGCTGTCAATGACTCCAAGAAGAGGAGTCTTACCTCCTTATATGCCTGGAATGGTATACCCACCAAATGCAGTCCCATGGACAGTTCCCTATCCCTATCCCCAGATGCAAAAGGTGCCACAATATAGTGCACCTAATCCAGTGTAGTCACCGTAGATGATAGTGCCTCAAATGATGGTTCAACCACAACAACAGTGGCCTCAAACAGTTCCTCCAATGGCGACTCAACAACAGTAGAACCCTACCAACTGGAATCAACAACCCCAAGTTTCAACAGGAGCTCTGAATCAGAGCTAGAACATAGGACCTTCTGGATCCACCCAATCAGTGTATGCAGTAATTATAGAAGCTTCCCAAAACCCTACCACAAGCACTTCAGGAGGTGAAAATCTGAAGGACTACTTATCCAACTCAGTTGCAAGTATCAAGAAAGAGCTTCTGGATGTGATTACAGAGCAGCTACAGACACAGAAGATGAATACTGCTAATATATCCACTCCTGCGGGAGCTGGAAGAGATG
The DNA here is from genome assembly GCF_053477565.2 of Lygodium microphyllum. Lineage (NCBI taxonomy): Eukaryota > Viridiplantae > Streptophyta > Polypodiopsida > Schizaeales > Lygodiaceae > Lygodium > Lygodium microphyllum. The sequence continues at coordinate 136,213,534 of NC_141140.1, read as the reverse complement.
TGATGCACTCTAATACATGGTATGGAAAGTGTCATCAAGCGGGACATTTAGCCACTGAATGTACCCGAAAACCAACCATTCTTGGAGCCTTCTGTTCCTACTGTTTGCGAAAGAACCATACAGAGGATATTTGCTCTCTGAAAGAGATGAATGAACGAAGACAGAAGGATGAAAATGCAAGATTCAACTTGCTAGAATCCAAAATGACAACACAGGATATTGGACCCAAGCCTAGAGAGTTTGGTCCTAATTTCGGTCCAAGGAGGTTTCCCTCTCAAAGTTACAAAGGACGATAGTCTGGCGGTGGTCAGAGATCAGAGGTGGAATGTTATAGATGTGGAGAAAAGGGACATATCTCCCCAAATTGTCCAAACCCTAGACGATCTGTGGATTACAAGCCCTTATGCAGTCGATACAAAGGAGAAGGCCACACTGCAAAGGACTGTCCCAGTCCAGCTCTCCTGTAAAGGCCAATGCCATTGATAGCCAACAGAAGGTACAAGAGCCTGCTTCCAATTTGGTAGAGTTGGAAGTTGCTGCTATTACGTGCACCAAGAAGAAGGAACTAGTGGTTCAGAATGGAAATGACTCTCCTGCCAAGACTGTGAAGTTCAACCTACCTACAGAGGGATAGAGTAGTACAGAACAGAACAGTACAATACAGAGTACTAGAGTGCCACAGAAGGCTACAGAGACAGTCCCAGAGACAAGGCCAGAGGCCCAAGAGATAGATGATACAGAAGCACTTCCAGAAATAGAAGAAGTGTCGATGTTGCAATTGTTAGAAGAAAAAGGAAAGATGAAAATGGGTGTAGCCCCATTCCCCAGCCGGCTGGAGAAGCCTGTGGATCCTATTAAAGATTATGACTTGGTCAAAGACCTAGACACTTTTAAACCAAACTTAACATTCTGGTAGTTGTTTTGATGTTGTCCCCTGGCTGTCGAAAGAGATTTAGAAGCATCTTGACAAGAAGGCATGGACTAAGGATCGCTCCTTCAACAACGACCAAGACCAATAAGGCCCCAGAGCCTATAAAGGAAGTAGATGTGGCTAATGCCTTCCTAGATCTTGGAACCCTAGAGATTAGTGTATGGATAGAAGGATGTTTCATTTCAGATGCATTGATTGATGGAGGCTCATCAGTAAAAATAATGACGGATGTCACAATGAAGGACTTAGGGTTGCAAGGAATTCAACCTACACAGTGGCTTATCAGATTGGCAGACCAAATTAGAGTCAAACCGTTGGGCATCCTCCCATATGTAAAAACAACCCTTGTAGGAAGAGACTATTGGCTGACATATTTGGTGGTCAAATCAAATTCTTATGGGACTTCATACCCTCTGCTATTGGGAAGACCTTGGCTTTTTAAAGCAAGAGCTAGGACGGACTGGTTCAAAGGAACCCTAACCCTAGGCAGAGGACCCAATAAAGCGGTGTTAAAGCTGTATGGATCGCAAAAAGGCAATGGATCCACATCCATTGAAGTCATAACTCTCCTCTAACGAGGTAACAGATGGTACATCAGGAGATGAAGAGGCTGTTAAGCAGATCTTTCCTAAGAAAACAGAGGCACAGTCCCTAACAGTGGGCACTATAAGCCAATTGCCATGGGATGTAAAATCCTTGTCCATGGGTGAATATCTCCTGCCTCAACTAGAATTAACCTTTGAAATCACCTCTGATAGTGAAATAGAAGCATGGATGTACTGTTCTCCCTGTTACATGACAGTTGTAGAGATAGAGCAGAGTCAGTACAGAGACAGTATAGTTACAGAGCAGAGTTAGTACAGAGGCAGAGCAAATACAGAGCGGCTATAGAACAGAGACAGAGCGGATACAGAGACAGTAACAGATACAGCGCCACAGCCAGAGACAGAAGCAGAGTTAGAACTGGTGACACAAGCAGAAGTGCATGCAGAGGCAAAAGATCTGTTCTTCTCCTACAGAGCCTCTACAGAAGCAGAGACAGAGCCTCCAAAGGATGAGGATGAAGCTGATGAGGAAGAAAATGAAGTAGGCTATGAAAGTGCAGATAAAGAATTTCCTCTGATAGTGGATGATCTTGTTGATGTCCTTACAGAAACCTCAGAGGCCGAATATCTCAGAGTACTGGATGGAATGACCATGGTTCCGTTTGGGTTGGTCAATGGACCACAAAGTATGCAGAATCTGTATAAGCAATGGATTAAAAGCATAAAAATTAAGTTCACCAGTGGCTCCTGTCGTCCTCATTGTTCAGTCCAAAGAAAAGATGATGATGATGCCCCCTACCAACAGAAGCCCAAGCCTTCAAAGTCACGGCCCCTAGAAGGTCCATGCTATGTGACATTCCTGGATGCATCTTCTGAAGATGAATCCCTAAGTTCAGAAGAAGTTACAGCGAAGCAAATAAAGCTCTGATACCCTTCCAGCAACCTCAACAGATGAATGAGTCATCTGTTCAGAAGGAGGACACTAGTTCTAGTGGGACATCAGACGAGGATACGACTCTCTTGAAAGAGTCAGACCTCTACCCAGAAGCAATCTGTGGGACATTTATCCGCGAAGTGGAAGGTGAAAGACAAGTAACGTTTTGGGATGCTGAAGGTACTGAACGTCACCTGACAGTGGGTCTCAATCTTCCAAAAGAAGAATTAGTGGTTCTGCGAGACCTACTCAAGGAGAACTTAGATGTGTTTGCTTGGTCCTACAAAGACCTAAAGGAGATTGATCCCATAGTATGTCAACATCACATTGATCTAGAGCCCAATGCTAAACCTGTAAGGAAAAGACAAAGACGGATGAATCCTAATTATTCCGCTCTCGTGAAGGCCGAATTATTGAAACTACTTGAAGCAGAGTTCATCTATCCCGTGGCTAACAATGAGTTTGGGTTTCGCCCATTGTGGTAGTACCCAAGAAGAATGCGAAACTTCAAGTATGTGTTGACTTTCGAAAGCTCAATTCGAAGACGAAGAAGGATCATTTCCCTATCCCTTTTACAGACCAACTATTGGACACAGTGGTAGGCCATGAACTGTATTCCCTCTTGGATGGATTCAGCGGATATAACCAGGTCCAAATCGCAAAAGAGGACCAATCTAAAACAACCTTCACCACAGAATGGGGGACCTATGCCTACAAAGTGATGCCATTCAGACTCTGTAATGCTCTTGCCACCTTCCAATGAGTAATGATGGCGGCCTTCCAGAGTCATCTGCATGATTTCATTGAGGTGTATCTTGATGACTTCTGTGTCTATAGTTTGATCTGTGAGCACTGGGGACACCTAGAGCAATGTTTTGACAGATGCCGAGAGTATGGGATTTCTCTCAACCCCGACAAATGTGTCTTTAGCGTTTCCTCAGGAGTTCTTTTGAGCCATATTGTCTCTACACAAGGAATTGCAACAGACCTGACAAAGATTGAGAAGATTGCCGCCTTAACAGCACCGACAAATCTCAAGCAATTGTGAGGATTTCTTGGCCATGAGGGCTATTACAGAAGATTTATTGCACATTTTGCAACTAAGGCAGCCCCTCTGCACAAGCTCCTAAGGAAAGAAGATGATTTCCTTTGGACTAATGACTGTGAAGAGGCCTTTAATACCCTAAAACAATGCCTGATCCAAGCACCTATTTTGTAGCCTCTTGATTGGACGAAGGAGTTCCATGTGCACACAGATGCATCAGTTGAAGGGCTAGGTGCTGTCCTATGTCAAAAGGGCCCCTGTAAATTAGATCAACCGATATATTATGCAAGCGGAAAGGTCACTGATAGGGAACGGAACTACAAAGTGACAAAGCTTGAGTGCTTGGCAATGGTGTTTGCACTGGAGAAGTTTCGACACTATCTATTGTCCATGCATTTCAAGTTCTATGTGGATCATGAGGTCCTGTCATTCCTGATGAACAAAGCAGATGTTAAAAGACGACTGATGAGATGGTTGCTCCTATTCCAGGAGTTCGACTTTGAAGTGGTCGCTAAGCCTGGCCGTTTCCATGTCCTAGTCGATCATCTATCACGGATCCCTCAAACAGAAGAAGAGGAACATGATGATCCAGACCTTCCTAATGCTTCCTTGTTTCTAGTTGAAATAGTTACTCCCTAGTATGCAGACATAGACAACCTCTTGGCAACTCAACAGTATCCTCTTGGCATCTCAAGTCATGAGCGGAAGAAGCTTCTCTTAGAATCAGCCCCCTACACCTTGCTAGGCGGTGCACTGTACAAGAAAGGCAAAGATGAAGTGTTGCGAAGATGTGTTGCAGGAGATGAAATCGACATAGTATTGAAAGCATGCCATGACGAACCATGTGGTGGACACTTCATAGGAGAAGCGACAACCAGGAAGGCTCCATTAGTAGGATACTGGTGGCCGACCCTCCACAAGGATGCATATGATTACTGTAAAAGATGTGATGCTTGTCAACGAATGGGGAAACCCACCAAAACAAGTGCCATGCCACTGTAACCCATTCTTCCCCTAAAGCCGTTCGAGAAGTGGGGGATTGATTTCGTGGGTCCCATTGATCCACCTACCAGATGGAAGCAGAACAGATACATCCTAGTATGTACAGATTATGTCACAAAGTGGTGTGAAGCTAAAGCCCTAAAGTGGGACGATGGTAATAGCGTAGCCCTGTTCATGTACGAGAATATTATCACCTATTTTGGCAGTCCCCTCGAGCTAGTAAGTGATAGAGAGACTCATTTCCTTAACAAAATCATGGCGGAGCTAACTGAACTGTGTAAGATCCGCCATCGTAAGTCCATTCCCTATTACCCTAGAGCCAATGGCCAAGTTGAAGTTACCAATCGCATCCTTTGCTCAATTCTGACAAGAACGATTGCCGCACATCATCGCGATTGGGATGATCGACTTACAGAGGCCCTTTGGGCATACAGAACATCCCATAAGGCAGCTACAGGACAGACCCCTTTCTAACTAGTGTATGGTACAGAAACCGTCTTCCTTGTTGAGCTGGAATTGCCCTCTTTGCGAGTGGTAGTTAAAGAACGCTTGGGAGATAGTGAGTCACTGCAACGCCGTCTCTTGCACTTGGAATGCTTGGCTAAGATCCGGCGGATAGCCCTACAATGCATGGAAACCACTCAAGCGCGATGCAAGGCCTATCATGACAGTTTCATCAAGCACAATGAGTTCAAAGAAGGTGATCTTGTTCTAGCCTATGATTCGAGATTTGGCAAGTTTCCTGGCAAGCTCCAACAACGGTGGATGGGTCCGTACAAGGTACTCAGGTACGTTTCCATTTCCCTATGTGCCCATGGGTTGGGTTTCTGCTATCAACACATGACACATCACTTTGTTCTATACACTGCCCTACAAGGCTCCCTTGCCTTTCTCCTTGCACCTATGCCAGATGGGTTGAACGCACCGATGCACCATCAATTGTTCACCCTGGCATACTGCCTCTGCACCATTCCTTTGTCGATTCCTAAACCGGGTGTGAGCTCTGGGTTTTCATCCTGATTTCCTCGAGTGATATTAGTCATGGGGCGAGTGACTGCTTTTTCATTCCATATGAGTGATTGTGAGTTGAGTGTAATATCCCTCATCATCGACGAATTTCATGCGATTCCTTCAACCAGCTACCTCCTTGGGTGCTGCCACGTGGTCCCTGCCACGAAGGATATGTGCTGTGAAGATATCTTGGTACCTCCTGCAGCCGACAACGATAATGGACGTGCCATTGACAGTCAACCTTGATTCTCGACAACATGGGCCAAGTTTTTCTAACCCTACACCTTCTGTTGTCAGTGACGGTCATGTTTTAAGTGTGGGGACATTAGCGGTTGGTCTATTGTGTGGTACTAGGTCCCTGTTGCTCAGTCCACCCTATCCGTTAAGGTTTTAAGTGTGGGGACGCGTCCCTGCGCGTCTACATTGCATACCCCTCTGTATTTGCCTTAACCTGATTATGCATCTATGCCTGCCCTTGTTTTACCCTGATGGGGTCCCTTTCCCACCCACCCGTCCATTTTCAACCCACCCTTGGGGTCGTTCCCTTGCAAAATTTCTTCATTCCTTGATTTTACTGTCCTTCTATGTGAACACACCCTACGTTCACCGAAATTTCCATCCAAACTTATAGCCCTGTTGAACTGACCGTTTTTCCTTTTTACCGACCCCTGTTCCGACAGATGATTCTCACGTAATTAATTTTTGAAGTATTTTGCGTAAATTGGACAGTTTTCCATGTGAACGCTTCTTCCTTGCTTCGGAATGGTGATCTGATGAGTCACTCCTGTCCTACCCATTTCCCCTGTCATTTTTTCTTTTTACTCCGTGTCCTTTCGATGCACGGTTCATCCAATATTAATTTTTGTGAATTTTGGAGTCTTTTTCGTGCCTATTTTTCATAATTTTCCATGTGAACCTGCCCTATTTTCACCGGCATTCCAATTTGATTTGACATCCGTGTCCTACCAGCCTTCCCCCCACTTTTTTCTTTTTCCTCCCCCCTTTTTCGACTGCTGAATTTTTAGTTATTAATTTTTTCGAGCGTTTTTAAATCCATTTTTTGTATTTTTTGCATGTGAACCCCTCCTAGTTCCCCCGGAACTCAGTTTTGATATGACAGACTTGTGCAATCTCTTCCCTCGCACATTTTTTCTTTTTTCTATCCTTTGTTCTGGTGACCCGATTTTTTGTTATTAATTTTCGACCTCGTTTTCGTGTGCTATTTTTCCATTTTTCCCATGTGAACGCATCCTATCTCGGTCGAAATTGTGTTTTGACATGATAGGGTTGTTCAACACGTTCTTCTATACCTTTTTCCTTCTTTTTTCCTTGCATTCCAGTGAGCGAATTTTCTGATATTAATCCCCGTATGTGTTTTTGGGCATGTTTTTTGCATTTTTCCCATTTGAACGCCCTCCTTTTCCTCCGGACACCCCGTCTTACTTTTCCATCATTTTCCCCTCCTCTCTCGACCCATTTTTCCTTTTTACGGATTTTCGTTTCGACGAACGGTTTATGAGTTATTATTTTTTCTTTGTTTTTTCGTGTTCTTGCGTGCTTTGCTTTGCGAGTGAATGCGTGCGTTTTTGTTTTCCCGAATCTCGAGATGCCCCCGTTGTGTTCGCGACTTGCGTGTCGACGTTCCCACTCCATCGCGTCCCACCACCACAAATTTTTTTACCCCCGCCCGCGCATGTGCGTGGGACGGGGGCGTGCTACCTTTCCTTCTTTTTTTTTCTTCATTAATTACTTCCTTTATTAATTCATTTTCTTATTTATTTATTTTAAAATCCTACCCTCAACGGGCACCTCCCCGCCTTAACCACCCCCCCTCTCTCTCTTCTTCTTCTTCTTCTTCTTTCTCTCTCCCCGACCCTCCCCCACCATCTCCCCCACCTTCTGCTCCTCCTGCCTACCCCATCTCCTCCCCCTCCCTTCCCCTCCCTCTCTTCTTACTCCCCTCCCTTCCTCCTCTCTCCACCCTCCATCCCCTCCTCCCTCCACCCTCCTCCGCCTCCTTCCCGCCCCCTCTGCCCCTCTTGCACCGGGCGCCACCCCCTTCTACGCCTACCCTCCCCCATTCACCCTCCTCCCACTCCTCCCCCCCCCCTCGGCCGTCTCCGCTTGGCCTCCTTCCCCATAGTGCCTCCCCCAGGCGTCTCCTCCTCGGCTCCCCTAGGCGTCTCCTCCTCAACTCCCCCCGATGCTCTCCCCCTTCCTACGGCGCCGTCGCCCACAGCCTTCCTCCCCTTCTCCCTCAGCTCCACTCCATCAGCAGCCGCCACCATCGAAATCCGCGCGCCCTGGCCAGCGCCGCTTGTCGATTGACGCGCCTTTACCGCGCCTCCACCGCGCTGCCGCCACTCCCTCCCTCCTCCTCTAAATGCAAAAAATTCATTTAAATTAGTAAAAAAGCCCACCCCGACCTTTTTTCATTCTTTTTTCACTTTAAAATATTTTCATACAAGGTACCCATCTTTAAAAAAAAAACAAAAAAAATCAACAAAAAACAAACAAACATAACAGATTAAACATAAAAATCCAAATCTTATTTTCTTAACATAAATTGTGGATATTTCCTTATTGGTTGAAATTTTATTTTTCCTTCATCACATATCCCTATTTAATTATTATTCCTTTTGAAAATTACAAAATAAAAAATAAAAAATACACAAACAAACAACCACATACAATTTATATATATATATATATATATATATATATATATATATATATATATATATATATATATATATATATATATAATCCAGAAACACACACATAACTCCAACCCATACCCACCCTCCTAAAATACCAACCAAAAAAAATCTTAAAAAAAAAAACTCATAATACAATTAAAAAAAATCATAAACATCAACAAACCCACTAAGGTGTTGTCTTTGTTGTTCAATCAGTGGTCTTTACTTTTCTTTGACTGGATTCATTGCTTTTGGGGGATTCTTCCGTACGCCTTCAAGCCATTGCATACACACCCCTTCCAAGTATTTCTTTTATGTGCTTTATTTATTTTCATTTTTCCCTTAATCACAAATTAATTGCTAAAATGAATTCTTTATTCACCCCCATTTTCCACGTGCATTTGCGCTAAACACACCATTTCATAATAATAAAACTCAACCAGCTGTTCACTTTGCACGCGCTACGTGCGCTTAAGAGGCACTTTAATTTGTAATAAAAATGAACCAGCTGTCACAAGAGCACGCGCTGGTAAAAAAGCACTCCACATCACTCTTAATTTTTAATTAAGGAATTTGCATTTAGAGACCCAGTCTGGGCATCGAAGTCCGAGTTGTGTTAAAGCACCATTTCAACTTAATAATTTGTAATTACAATTTTAAGAAGGAACCGCTGTTTTCTTATTAAGGTTTATCACCTAATAAAATATCACCCATTGTTAATAATTTATTAAAATGAACCCTTCATTAAAATAATTCCCCCTCACTGCACTTCTTTTCCCCTTTTTAATAAACTTGCTTCGTGGAATGGGCGCGTTAAGTCTATTAGTTGACACTGACGGCTAAGGTTATGGTTCAGTCTTCATGGCCATTTTTATGGTAGTCTGATTTGTCCATGTGTTACGATTACGGGTATGGTGTGTAGTTTTTTCTTTATTGCCTGATATGGGGATTTGGGTGCTTGCATGTTGCATCGCATGAAGCTTTCAGTCGCATATGTGTAGAGGTCATGCCAAAATTTTTCCAGGATGTGTATTGTCTGGGGTGGTAATTGGGTTAGTTACGTCTATGTCTGTATGAGTGTCCTTCTTTTTGGATTGATTCCTTGTTGATAGCCTTTGGTTGTTTTGCAAGCATTCTTTGTGACTGTCTGTGTTGTGGTGTGCATATTTACCATCTGAATGGCGCCTCATGCTCCTCCCCCTATCCAGTATGTCCCACTGGTCAGTAGGGATTACTCTTCCCTACTCACTTTTGAGCCTCTCACGAAGGCGGGACTTGCGCGTTTCGTGGCTGCCTCCTTTCCATTGCTTCCAGAGGATCCATCCATGTGTGATGAGTTCCTGGCCTGCTACAGCAAGAAGTCGGGCCTTGTCTAGGGTACTTCCATGACTTTGACACCTCGAGGGTTAGGGAAGGCTCTGTCTCTTCCCTACAAAGGTGAACCCTTTGTTATAGCTCGCCAACTATTTTCTAACAAGGAGATTTTGAACCTGTTACAAAAACAGACCAAGGAAATTCTGGATGTTAAGAAGATGATCAATACTTCAAGAGTCTTCTTTTCCATGATCACTGATCCTGTGTGGAAGTTGGTCTGTCAGTTCCTCCAAGACAGGTTTATGCCTGCAAAAACGCCATTCCATTACTTGTCAAAAGAGCTTTTCACAGCTTCAAGGATGGTGCTAAAAGGAATAGCTATTGATTGGAGCACTTACCTACTCACTAAGATGGATCAACATTTCGTTTAAGTAACCAGGGGCAATGTTACCAATGTCACCTATGGTTCCTACTTTTCTGCCTTCTTGACCTACTCAGGTTTACAAAAGAGTGTGCCTCCACCACATAGAGGATTTGGATTCTCCTCCTCCCCTGGTCATGTAGCGCAAACGCTTGAAGTGGGTAGCAGATAAAGCTCCTTCAATTCTTCCTTCAGTGCCCATTCCTGCTACATCTGGCAGTGATCTCCCTGCTTATCTCACCTGTAACAACCTGTTCAGAGCACATAAAGAAGGTTCGTTGGACATATCAGTCCCCTCACTGAACAGTTTAGTCTTGGGAGATGCCATTCCTTTCCTATGTAAAGACATTCAGAGTTCCATTGAACTGTCAGTGAGACAGCCTGTGTTTAACATGTGTATGCTTCCTTTTATGAAGAACTGATACAGTCCAAAGACCAGTTGCATAAGGCAACATCCGAGTTAGCCTCTGCTAAAGATACCTTGGCAGATCTATTTAAGCAGATGGAGCAATAAACCCAACTGATTGAAACCCAATGAGATGAGATATCTTCTTTGAAGATTCAGTTATTAACAGAGGCTCAATCAGAGGTCACTAGAATCTCAGAGGAGAAGGAGAGGATGTCCAAAGAAGCGCAAGAGTTTCAAACTCTCTTAGATGTCAAACTCTCAGCCTTATAGACTGCTAATGACACAGTGGAATCACAAGCTACCCAAATCAAGCAGTTGTAAGACCAACTGGCAAAGTCACGGTCTGTTCCTCCAAGCCCTAATGTTCCCTTGATCCCTTCTCTCTCACAGCATGACTTGGCAGTTCTTCAAAGACAGGCTACCTTGTGTCCTCTATTCCAAGATAAAGTGGAAAGATTGCAATCCAGGATGGATCTGCTATGGTCTACATTTGAACATTTCCAGGAATACGTTCCTCCGGACCATTCTTTCTTTGTCCATTATCAATTACAAAAGTTGGCCTTTTACATGAAGCTTTCAATGATGGATCTTCCTCTTCCAGAGGATGCTTGGAGTGGGGCTTAGTCTCCTGAGTTGCTGACAGAAGTGGTCTGCATGGTGTTTGAAGATTCTGTCACGACAGATACCATGTTGATGTCCTATATGTATCTACGGGGAGACTTATTGCTTCCAGATGAAGTGGATATGGCTTGGTATGTGGGAGACATGGTTTTACAAGCTATTTTGTATGTCAACTATTTGGAGTTGCGAATAGATGACATGTTCCAGAGTTACTTCTCAAAAGTGGCTACTTGCCCTTATAATTCCTAGCATTCCATGATTGATTCTGTGGTCCTGAATCAATGACAGAACACAGCTTCTGCCTATGTACAGAGTACTAGCCAACTGAGGGTGGATCTCTTAGCTTACCTTTCCAAAAATAATCCATTTGATTCCACCTTTTTTTATGCCTATCAGAGAAGATCTGTCTTAGGTCCCTCTGTTCCTACCCTACTGTATTACCAACAAATGGCTCACCGTTATGATGCATATCTTTCCCTCTATCAAACCAATTCCACAGCAATCTTACCCCTTCTTTTCCAATCTCAATCTTTTTTCCAAATTCCAATATTTACATACTGCTCTTTTATCGAAGATAGAGTATTTTCCCCTTCTCCACCATGTCCTTCTCCATCCATTCATGTACCTTCTACCTTTCCTATTTATCAATTAACACCCTTCCTAAGTGATTCCCTAAAATTTTCACCCACTCCTTTAACCTATTCTTCCTTTTATGATTTTGCCTACCCATCTCTTCATCCACTTTTACTTATTCCACTTCCATCTCCTGCCACTTCTATCTCTCAACCCCCTCAGATGGTTAGTGAATATGAAGGGTTTGATCAGCAAATTCCCAGAAGAAGAGGATGGAGCTCGAATGATTCTCTTACAGGACCTCAGATAAACTGGCCAATTATTCCTGGAGATTGGACAACTGCCAGTCAAGCATACTAGAACTATATTCATTTTTCTCACCAATACTCACAATCTCTGGATCCTTCGGTGAGATTGACAGCTTATTTTGCTTGGTATCTAGCATATATGCATAGGCATTCCCATAATGATCAAAAGGCCATTCCAAAACTTTGTATGAATGTCAATGTGAACATTGACTCCCACCAGTTGGATGTCCTGTATTTTCATGCCCTATGTCTCCCTAGCAGATACCTTGTCTTGCTAGAAAGGATGTGCTGCTTGCAGTTTTTTCAAAATCCTCCAAAGACATCTGTAGATGAATCCTTCTCCATGGATCACTTTCGAAACCACCAAGCCTTTAAAAGGGATCATCTTCATTGATGCCTTTGCAAAGTATTTTGGAAGCTTCTTAATGATATATCTCTTTTTGGAGGTGTCATTCAGATGGTTGTGTTAGTGTTTGTGTGTGTGTTGTCTTAATTGTATGTGATGAGTTCGTGTTTGTGTGTGTATTGTCTTAATTGTATGTGATGAGTTCGTGTTGATTGTGAATACTTGTTCGAGAGCTCTTTTCAAAAGATTGCTGGCGGATGGAAAGCTTATGGTGGAAAGTTGAAGAGAACCTCTTATATCCTTTACAAATTTGTTATGGTTTTTAAATGATTAATCCTACGAGTTAATGAATAATGGAAGTTTTCCTTTAGTAGTTTTTTCTATCAGATTACATGTGATAAGTTGGGGTCGTGTTTTGGCAAGATTATTGAAGATCTGACAGAAGACAAAATTAAGCTCTTTAGTGAACTTATATTCTTCTTTTCCTTGGGTCGCGAGGACGCTTCCTTTCTAAGTGTGGGGATATGTTGAGAGTGGAAAAAGATTAAAATTTTGACTGATTTTTGTTGTTTTTGAGGTTTGAATGATTGATTTTTGATGGATTTAGAGTGATGTATGGTTGTAAGGGAAGTATTTGAGAGTGTTTTGGATGATATTGATTATGTTTTGGAAGTTCATGATGATTCTCAGTGGAGATATGAGATTCTGTAATGTTCTGATAGGTTCTGATTGGTTCTGTATACCTTCTGTATAGCTTCTGTTTTGTTTTGATTGTCTTCTGTATGAAGCATGAATTGATGATTAATGAAGATTGAGATCTTTTGGAAGCTTATTAAATAGTTTTTGAGAGTTTGGAATGGTTTGAGTATGAGTTATGAGGTTTTGATGACCTTTTGTAGACCTTCTGTAGAGCCTCTGTCTCTACTTTGTCTCTGCTCTGTCTCTGTACTGTAACTCTACTGTAGCTGCTCTAGTATTGTACTGTAACTGTTCTGTAGACCTTCTGTAGGTGTTCTGTAGAATGTATGTGTGATTTTGGGAAAGTTTTCTTATCTTTGGAAAGGATGAATCTAAGTTCAAAAGAGATAAAACAAGTGGAAGAAATAGCTCTGCTGAAGACTGAAGAGAAGACTAAGTGACAGTGACAGTAGTGAAAAGACACTGTAGTGGCTCTGGTGACTCTTCATATCAAACATACCTCTTGGGAGGTGCATCCACGACCTAAGAAGGATTATTGAGGGTTACTATGAGAGCATTGTAGTGAGGATATGATGTACTATTGATGGAGAGAGAGAGAGAGAGAGAGAGAGAGAGAGAGAGAGAGAGAGAGAGAGAGAGAGAGAGAGAGAGAGAGAGAGAGAGAGAGAGAGAGAGAGAGAGAGTCAGAGATAGCCAATTCTATCAAAACAGTGTAACTGTATATGAGAGATTGAGAGAGAGAACTATGAAGACATTGAAGATGAATAATATGTGATTGATTTCCATTCAAAGATGGTGTATTCCTTTGTGTTCTTTGTTATATTGAAGGATTTTGTGAAGATGTTGCAAAATATGGTTGATTCTATCAAATCCGTGGGAGAAATCTACTATGATGCTGCGTGAAGAATTGTTGTTTTCTTTGTTTTGATGATCAAAAGAATGAAATAAAAGCTTGTTGATGTTACAAGATAGATTTTCTTGCAAGAGAATTCCCTTTTCCTTGGTGTTCCTCTTGGGGCTCCAAGAAGTATGCACTTAGATTTGATATTTGAAATGCTTGCATGTATGTCTATTTCTTGACAACTAGAAAACCTGTCTTTAACAAAAGAACAAGACACCATACAATAGAACCATGAATGCACATTTGACTTTCAAAATGTGTGTATAACATATGCAATAGATACACTAGAGGAAACCCCCTTCACAGTGATACAATCCCATAGTTTTGCACATCTATCTAAGAAGGTTTGGTGCCATACATCTGTTTGAAAAGGTTTAGGGTTGCACAATTCCATAGTATGCCCCAAAAAGTGGTCAGAAGCATCAAAGCCACATGCACTCAAAAAATGCCCTGTGAAGTGTGATTATCACTGCTACACTACACGTCTTTCTAGATAGGAACATTAATTCAGTGTGATCCCAAAGCTTGAGACAACTCAATCCTTGTTAAAGTAGCTTGGCAAATGAACTCATGTGAAAGGGAGTCCAAGCCAAGATACTATATAGTGCAAATGCTTGCATGGAACATAGACTTGTTGCTTGCTTTCTCTCTCTTTGAAATCAATACGTGTAATGACGAAACTCTGCAATTGATATATAGTAATTAATGCCTAGAGATCTGCTCGTTTTTGTGCTAACATAGAACACATGTGACTTGTTGCTCAACACAATGCTTCACAAATAATATTTGCACTGAGGGTCTTGCCCTTTTGTATATTTTCTTGAAATTCTTATGTCCACCTTGATTTCCATTTGACCACCTTACCATCTCGATATTTCGACTGGTATCCACCAGGAATAGTTGGAGGAAGAGATACAGTTGGAGCCTAGGTGGCAGCAAGGGGGTTAGTAGCTCACAATGCAAACCCATTGTTTTGAGGCATTGTTATCTTTGTAGGAAGCAAACTTGTGCCCTTAGCCCTTAGCACACTCTAGGTGTTGGGCCTAGTAGTCCCACAATATGTTTCTCATCAAACACCCATGAGTGTGTGTTTGAGATGTTGCAAAACCAAATGAGCTCCTCAACCACACCATTGGGGTACTTTCTTCCACCCCAAAAGCACAGTGTAGGCACATCACGACCATCATTCATATCATTGTTGGATATATACTAGCCACATCACCTAGTTTGTCCAGGAAGTCTACCACAACATGCCATTTTCCTTTTTGGTTCAATTCTAGGAAATGCCCACATTGTTCTTGGAAAATTTGCCTCCTTGAGGGAAAGCTTGCTACTTGTTTGTGTGGAGGCGAGTTGATTAGTATTATGTTTTCTCTCTATCACTATAATAATATCTGGCCTATGATTGTCGTCATTTAGAACTATCGAGGGATGCACTTGCTCTGATCACTTTTTGCGAATACTTCACAATCTTGCACTTGTAGACTGCATCTTAGGAGAGCCCACCCCTATTTCCTCCATTGAAGCATGTGCCACTTCCACCAACCGCTTGCCAAAGATAGAAGAAGCATGCTGAGCATAAAATCTACATGCCATGTTTTGCACCCTCTAGACCCGTTTTCCTTTCAAATAAGCATTATATCTTACGCTCTGCAACAATGCCAAGGACATGTCCAAACGTAATGCTTCAAACAAAGTTAGATGCTCTTTGTATCCAAATGCAACCCTCATGCTAGCATGCTTGGCCTCAACAAGGTTTGTTTGTGGCATAAAAACACCAATATCATTTTGGGCAACAAATCTTGCTCCCCAATGAAACACTCTTGTGTCCCACCATGCCAACCATGTCTTAAGAGTAGGGATCTCATTGTCCATTGTATGCCTTACTACCCAAAATTTTCTAAGCTCTTGCTTGCATATGATAGCAGCATTTTCATATGATGCATTTTTTCATTTTTGGCACAAGTTTTTATGATCTTTGTGTGAGGAGGGTTTGATACATCTCTTGGTATGCACAATCATACTTTGGTCTCCCAATGAAACACACCACTTCTCTCTTTCTCTTTCACTATTTTCTTTGCTCCTCCAAAGTAGATAGTGCAAATGGTAATCCAATTAGCTTGTACTTAATCAGCCACCATGAATCCTCAAAACTTAGGCTTCTGAAAACCCCTCCTTTCCACCATAACATTTAGCATACTCCAAAATGTTATTTGAACAAATTTATCATCAGCTTGGAATTTGCATGTTGCTATTGTGAGAAACTCTCGAATGTTCAAAATGCACCCACATGTGGTCAATGTTCCCACCTAGTCGCATTCTATTTACAAGGTCTAGATCACTCCCTAGACCCTTGACTGTCATCTTAAATACATGGGGCTAGTCTCTTGATTCCAATTGACCTGAGAACAAAACACTATGAATGAATGGATATCTACACTTGTTCTTCAATTCTAGCACAGCCTCCAAGCCCTTGGATGTGATGCTCTGCGTAGGTTTTGTGTAGTCCAAGCACCTTTCCATTCTCTTACTATTAGAGAAGGGTGTGGCATATTCTAAAAGATCTGCCAGCTCCGCATCCTCAATCTCATTGCCATTTGTACTCTCATCTCCAACCAACATCTCAAATATCATGTCCTTTGCCATAGAAGTTTCCACTTGCTTTGCAATAGTGAAAGGATTAGATTTAGCTTTTGAGATCACTCTTTCCTTTACTCTCTCTACATGTAGACAGTATCCACGCTCTTCATATTTATGGATGATTGTGATTGCCAAGATGAAGAACACACTTGTTGGTTGTTTCATGATCTTTGGGCATGCAATAGTAAATAGGAACAGGGCACATGGACACACGTTTAGGTCCTTGCCCATAGTGCCTACACTCCAACAAATCGTATTCTTGCCCAACAACACCAACATGACATGATCATTTCAGCCTTCCCCTCCATTGGGTCTTGTCATGGTAACATATTCTTACATAGAAAGAACAATCCTCATTTATACATCTCAAATATTCAAAGCATCTGTCGAATCAAAGCACACTATCAAACACATCATAGTTAGAGGTCACATATTTTGTTCATGGATGGCAATCATTTCATTGTTGATCCATTCCATACATTACTCATCTAGAGCTAGGAGGGGGCAATTGAAAGCCTATGTAACCTGATTGGCCCTCCCACAGACACCAAGAACATCAAGAAAACTAAAGAGAACACTCCCACAAAATCTATGTGGAAAGCTTAGCTTTCAACCTCAAGCATATCTTCTCTTCGCGTCCACAAACAAGGCACATAATAGATATTCAATGTCATCATCCTCACTATCTCCCTCTTCCATAGATAGAACCAAAGAGAGAAATGCAAGAGTTGTGCCCCAAAAGCAAAGAGAGAAAGATACGTATGAAGAAGATAATAAAGAGAGAAATTCAGTTGCAACTTCCCAACCACCTCTCACTCGACTCTTCTAGATTAATATTTCTTGATAAAAAATATTTTGAGTACATCAAAAGTTGATACTTTAGAACCTTAGCATTTTTGTCCTCATGGTTCACATATTAGACCATACAATATTGTGCATTTGATATTCGGGAATACATAAAAGGATAATTCACATGACATTTTGATAAAAAAATTTCACTTTACATGACATATATTTTTTGCATATTTGAGCTCCATCATAACCATTGTATTGACGCGGTAGTTCCCTCATTTTCTTGAAGATCTTTGTGTTTTGAAATGCAACGTGCAAGCTACTATGTATTGGTAAGCATTCGATGAGATCAAGTACACTTTTGAATCCTACACGACAGAATAGGCATTATTCTTGTCTCTCTTTTGTAGCTGCCCTTGTGAGCTTGAGGCATCACTTAAACTCATATGGTAGAATTGATACGAGCAAATATCCCTGAGTAGATATCCATCTTCCCCTCCAATAGAGGTTAGGGATTCAAGTTTCACATAGATATCATTCAAGCCCAATGTTGTTAAGGACAAAGAACGTCCTTAAAGGTCAAAGGTATCTGTCAAAGTTGAGTGCTTCAATGGCACCACTATTTCTTGGCTATAGCATTAGTTTTTACCCAGGGCAAAGTCTAAAGAGAGTGTGATCTACCAAGCCATTTTCCTTATGCCACAATAGAATCAACAGAGGAAGAGACACCACAATACCCACAAAGCTTGTACATTAGATGTTTTTCAATAAATAAATTTTTTGTTGATGATTCAAGGATTTAGTATCCTTTTCAAATAACTATCATAACAAATAATGAGGTACAATTACATGGTATTTAAAAGCCTATGCATTACAGCACTGCTAGGATTCATCTACAAATACAATTAAGACTATGGTAATCATTTCCTAGATTTTTTTAGTTTGGTACTTTTTGTTGCCGAAAATCATTTAACAACGGTTACATTTATTTGCTTTAATGAAACCAAATCCCAAGTCATATTCTTATGCAAGGAGTCTATCTCAGATTGCATAGCCCTCTCCCATGAGTGACTGTCACCCCTACGCATACCCTCGTCATAGGTGAGAGGCTCTCCTGCATTTGTAACCAAGACATAATGCATCGAGGGCTCAAATCTATTAGGGGGACGTCTATCTCTAGTAGATAGGCTCTGCGGCCGGTCCAACACCTTGGCCATGTGTACCAACAGCTGCTGCAAGCTGTCCAACTCACTGTGTAGGAGTACATGGCTCCTCTTGGAATATAACCATGCATATTTCTACTACCTTCTCAGGCTGCCTATGCATCTTGTCTTCATGGAAGACTACATCATGACTGCGGATGACTTTTTGCGCTTGCGGATCCTTGAGGCGGTAACCCATCTTGCCTGCATCCCCATAGCCAAAGAAAATGCATTTGACACTCTTAGGATCCAACTTAGTACGCTTGTCTTTGGGCACATGGCAGAATGTCTCACATCCAAAGACACGTAGATGCGCATAAGACAAAGGTTTCCCAGTCCATACCTCCTCTGCAACTTGGAAATCCAAACCACTAGAAGGTGATCAATTTATGACATGCACAGCTGTACTGACTGCCTCAGCCCAAAAGCTCTGTGGTAAGCCTGCATGGCTAAGCATATTGCGTACACGCTCCTGGATGGTTCTATTCATCCACTCAGCCAAACCATTTTGGGGTGGGGTATAGGGGGTGGTCAAACTGATGCTTAATACCCCTCTCGTCACATAGGTGCTCAAATGCACGTGACACATATTCTCCCCCATTGTTAGTCCTAAGTCATTTCAGCCCATGCCCAGTTTGGTTCACAACAAATGCAAGCCATCTCTGTAATACAGCCAAGAAATTTGACTTAAGCTTAATGGGGTAAGCCTAGACTTTATGTGAAAAATCATCAATGAACATCACAAAATACTTTGCACCATCCATAGACTAATAGGGCATGGGCCCACAGACATCCAAATGTACCAATGCCAAAGGCTCACTCATGTGTGTCCTACCTGACTTCTTATGCATATTCCTAGTTTGTCTACCATAAAGACAATGCTCACATGAATCCAAACATGTGTAGTCAAGGGGCGGTAAGTACTGCAAACCAGAAAGCATTTTCATTCCCTTCAAGGACATATGGCCCCAATGGGCATGCCAAAGAGATACGTGTGGGATGGAACCCACTGTCAAAACATAGTCAACAGAGGACCCATCAACTACAAGAGGATAGAGGCTGCCAGCTTTGGCACCTCTAGCAAGCACAAGTTTGCCATGGGTGATCTTCTAGGTAGAATCCTCAAATGAAACATGAAACCCAACATCATCAAGCTGCCTTGCAAACATAAGACTACCTGTAAGTGTAAGTACATGACATACATCTTGTAATAGAAAAGTACTGCCAATAGAGAAGTGCAGCCGTACATCTCCAATTCCAACAATAGCAAGTGACCTATCATCACCCAAGCAAAGTGAACCAGAAACAGTGCAGTAGGAGTGAAACCACTCACGGCATGGTGTGACATGAAATGAAGCACCAGAATCCAAAATTCAGCACTGCGCATACATAGAGTGAACATCTGTCAACGGCATAGCATCACAAGAACTAGCTGCAAGTATGTACTCCCCATCAAAGTCATCAGCCTGCATGACATTTATCTCCTCGATTTTCACACTGAATTTTGTAGGCATAATACTGCAATCAGAGGACTTTTCCTATACTTTGTCTTTCCCCTTCTCTTTGCACTTCTCATTGTGCAACTCATGACATTGTGGGCATATATGACCCTTCTTGCCGCAATGATGACATGTCACATTAGCATTTCTCCCACGAGACTTGCTGTGCGACTTACCACACGACTTATACCTAGACTTCTATGAGTCTCTGCCATGGCCATTCCCATGATCATTCTTGCCATTACCATCTCTGCCTCTAACAGTCAAATCATGCGACACACAAGAGGCATCCAAGTTCTTAAGGTTGATCTCTTCCTGCAGAAGAGCACTCTCTACATCAGGCAAATTCAAAATAGTAGCAGGAGCACATAAGGCAGTACGGAATACATCCCATGACTCACTTAGATTCCCAATAAAAAACAATGGAGTAACCTCATCATTAAAGGTAATACCTTGCAAAGTTAAGTTCTTGAGAATGGCATGGAACTGGCTCAAATGAGCAGACATTGTCATATTCTCCTTCATGCGCAGGTCCATAAGTTGCTTCAGCCAATACATCTAGCTTGCTGCGGGACTTTTCTTGTCTAGAGGTTCTTAATTTTATCCCAAAGTTGCCAAGCACTCTGTGCCTCCTCAACCACATTGTAATGCACCTATTCAGTGAGAGTCAAGATGAGGGTGGACTTGCATAACTCATCTAGCTCATCCCATTCATCATTAGTCATAGTTTCAGGCTGCTCCTCACCATGCATCCTTAGTGGCTTTATCTGCAATTTTTGCACCAATACATGCCAAAATTTGCTCTTCCAATAGGCATAATTCGTACTATCAAGCTTAGTAATGTTGAAAATAGCACTGTCAGTGGAAGAAGAACCCATAAAGTAATCCAAAACAGTACAGACAGTTCAAAACTGCTTGTTGTTTTCTATTGTAAATAGCCAAAATACCACCAAAACCAAGGAAAAATGACCATGAATTGATAGCTAATGATCTTGCCCACCAAGTACCATCAAAAGTACATAAAATCAGGATGATTCAGCACGAAAATTCCACATCAGTCCATACATAACTGCTTGCTATAATAAATTACAGCCAGGTACAATGAGAGCATAACCAAACATGAAGTAATAGGCTTCAGCCCATTGTTGTACAACGGTGATTTACTGTTCAAAGATGAGTATTTTTATCAAGAAAATCAGTCCAAAATGATGGGATAACATGTGCCTTGCATCCCCCAAACAATCGGGCATTAATAGGTACCAAACCGGGTAAGTAGAAGTGCCCAAACAAGCATAGCATTAGATGCCAATGTTACTTTCGCATAACATGACTGTGGGATTGGTGTAAACATTCCTAAGAATGTACAAATCAAACCAAATCTGATGCCAATAATCAAGGAGGCTTCAACACATGTTAGAGATCACTGCCAAGTGCGTTGCCAAGCCTGAAGAAGCATGACATAGCTATCACTGAGGAGTAGGTGAGCTGTTGTAGTATACTATCCAGATTAGCCAAAAAATGGCACAAATTTACTGATCTCTGCTTCTACTACTGTGCATCCATGTGGCCTCAATGGTAGTGGTTAGAGGCTCCAGGGGGTGCCCAGGGAGGCACACAACAAGCCTCAAGTGCCTGAATGCAAGAGGGAGCAAGATACAAGCTCCAAGGGTTTGAGCTATGGTTGCCTTAAATGATTGCAACCTGAGAACTGAATAAAAGCACTGAAAGAACACTTCAATACCTTTGTAGCAATGCCTTGAGGGTTCCTCAATAGGCCGGGAAGGTGCTCGGGAAGCCGGGGAGTGATGGGAGCTTGGGAAGGTCGACTATGGCTGCCAGGAAGGAGACCCAATGCTATAGGTATTTGAATGGGAGCTGAGAATGCCACGAACCAAGCTCGAGAAGTTGGGAAGCCTCGCTTTGATACTAGTTGAAAGGTAAGAAGGATCGAAGCTTGCTTGGAAGTGAGCTATGGCAGAGAGAAAGAGCAAGAAGAGAGAGAGACACAAATGGGAACTCCAACATTCACAATGTGTGACCGGGCCTTTCTTTATTCAATCTGTCACTAAAAGAATAAAGAATAAAGTGATGGTGACGGGTGTCTGCCACCTGCAGTGTGCAGTGGTGGGTACTGCCAGTGTAGTAATACATGGGTGGCTAGGCAGAGGCGCCTTTACTCGCAAAAAATTGTACATTAAAAAATAACATTTATGAATATCACATCTTTATATATATATATATATATATCTCTACGCAATGAATTTTCCACACTATTATGACTCATCACATTTATGATCTTAGTAATGATCTTGTGCAAGAAAAAACAAGTATGGAAACTCGAGCTCATACTCGGGCCGAAACAAGCATGAAAATATGATATTGTCCTTGTAATTGGTACCTTATCGAAAGCCTCTCTCTCTCTCTCTCCCTCTCCCTTTCTCCTTTCAAAAATAAGTTCTCAAAAAGTTTCTTTCTTTCTTTTCCTTCTTCTTCTTCTTCCTCTCCTTTCTTTCTATATGTTTTTCTTCTACACATCTCCTTCTTCCTCTCTCGTGGTGGATGGCAGCCTCCTATAGGCAAGCCAAGTGCTTTGACTTTGGATTTGCATTTTTAAGGGTTCATTCTGTAGCCATGGCTTGCATTCATTTGTAGCATTCCATGTTGGTGTAGAGTCAACCATTTAGATCCATGGTGAAGGGCATCCTTTGCAATGTGCTTGACAATCAGGGAAGAGCTTGTCAAAGCTATGTTCAAACGGTATCATTTTGTCAAAGCTTTGTATCACTGTCAATCAAATTGCAGAATGGACACACACTTCATCTTGGTACTCTGCACCGACGTGAAGTAAATGGTGGGGTTGCCAACTATTGCCTTGATGCAACATTGAGAATTATCGAGCCTCAATGTGATTGTTCTCACATGGATTACTAAGCCTCGATGTGACATGGATGAAGGGCTATGTGACATGATTCATTGTGCACCACAAGAGAGGATTACATATATAGATAGTGCCTTATGTGGCATTCTGGTTCTTCTAGGTCACTATGAGATATGTGCCATTCTGGTTCTTTGCATTACACATAATTACTATAGGGGTAGCATGGTGCATTGCATGATGGATGCATTGCTCTCACATGAAAAGCAATAGCATTATATCAATGTCCCGAATTTAGAGGTCTCAGTTGTGTTGAAATTCAGCAACCCAAATTGGAGATGGCCAACGAATTGCACATTGCAAAGAAAGGGACATGGATGATGAAACTCCTTGGCTCACTCCATGTCGACGTGGAGTGAGATGGCACAATGTTGTGTTGGTCAGTGCTAAGTGTGATATGGTCGCAATGTTGTGTTGCATTTGCCAATGATGACTATAGTGTTTTAGAGTGCACTTAATGCAGGATATGTAGAGCATGGACAAGGGAAGGAAATAGTTGAGCACTTCTTTAAAAGGCTTCATGGTGTTTGATATGGTTTCTTTTTTGAGGAGATTGATGTTGTGCAGGTGAACTTGGTGCTTTGAGGCATAATAGTTTCTTTGCAAATCATTTTGTGCCGACATGGAATGAATTAGGGAGTCTCAGTCAAATCCTTTGGATTAGGTAGATCAAATCATTCTCTAATGTGATGATGCCATAAAAAATAGTGAAGAGTTTGGATGTTGAAGGAATTCTTGTAATGTTGATTTTGTGCTTTGAGGCATAATGGTTTTCTCCCAAAGCATTCCATGATGACGTGCAATGAATTAGGGAGTTTGATGCTGGGTCAAATCCTTTGGATTAGGTGGATCAAATCATTCTACAATGTGATGATGCCATCAAACATGTATATGCAATGCTGATTTAGTGCTTTGTGGCATAATGGTTTTCTCCCATATCATTTCATGCTAATGGGGAATGAATTAGGGAGTTTCATGTTGGGTCAAACCCTTTGGATTAGGTGGATCAAATCATTTCGTAATGCGTTGATGCCACCAAACATGGATGAAGAGTTTGGGATGTTGGAGGAATGCTTGTAATGCTGATTTGCTGCTTTTGTGGCATAATGGTTTATTCCCAAATCATTCTATAATGCTACGATGCCATCAAATATCAAGGGAAAATTTGTTCATGGTGATGCAATAATTGCTTCACAAGGTCATATATTAGAGTTGGTGCTTTATTCCCTTGAGACACTAATTTTAACATTAAAAGCAAAGTGGAACTTTGGGATGTATAGTGAGGGGCTATGTGATACATGTTTTTATAATTTGGCATAGACTAGAATGAGGGTCGAACATTTGGAACTCCTTGATTGATCTTTATGGCAAGTGTAGAAGGCTAGAGGAGGCTGTCATTGTGTTTGAGATTTTCCAAACTAGAAATGGTATCTCATGGGGCATGTAGATTCGAGGATCTCTAGCCATGGTTAAATTTCCCTTGGCATATCCATGACATGGAAAGGATGTACTTGAGCGTTACAAAAATTGCTTTGTGAACCATAAAGCATTTCCTCTATAGTTTGCCTTTGAAAGAATTATGGTTGATGTGTTGATTGTGGCATGGTGAAAAGGCCTTCGTGCGATTGATTGGATTGAATAAGAGTAGGATTTCAAGTGTATTCTATAAAGTTGTGTGTCATGTGATGATCACCAAAATTACACAAACTAACCAAGTTTTGTTGTTTTTTGTCAGTCACCTTTTGGCTATCTATGTTATTAGATGGTTGTCCACACAGAGGGGTTCGGCCTCCTCCTTAGTGAATTCATGAATTTAATCCTTTTTAGACATAGTTCTAAGCTTTCTTTTCACACGTAATGGATTTGCTAATATTGTAACCCCTCCACCCAGGCCAAATTGACTGAATTTACTTAACACTTGTCATACTACTCCCATGATAATCACTACAAAGATGTGTATGAACAAATATTTTTTCTTTCATGATTAGAGCACTACTTTTCACTAGAAGAGTAGGACTTGCACTATTAGGGGGTCCCTAGGGTGTGTTGGGAAAAAAACCCTGCCACATGAGCCAAGGCATGCAATATGGTAGAAATTTGTTGCTAAACTCACTACATAGAACTTGTAAAGCATGAATAGAGATGTTGGGGATGTGGCGCTTTCTAGACTCTCTTCCCAATGGGCTGCTAAGATGTGTCTCACAAGTGGATGAGAGCGGACACGTTGCAGTTGGTATCAGAGCGAACCAACGAGATCTAAAGATTACAAGGGAACTTAATGGAGGAAAATAAAGGGAATAAGGGGATAAATAGGGGAAGGTGAGTAGAACAGAGCAGTGTTTTCTATTGAAAACATTCCTTTACTCACTTATGGATGCTGGGTTGCAGAGTCATGAAGCGTGGAGCAAGTTCTTGGTGTTCCACATCATATTCATGACTACAATGCGTGCTTCGAATTATCACCAGAGGCTTGGCATGATGGATATCCTGGACTGCATCTATAATCCTTCGCCCCTGTATGTGGAGTGGAGATAGACGGGAGATTCAGGAATATACTACATAGCAGCCCACCGACTTGCGTACCTTCAGACCAACTTGAAGAGAATCAAGTGAATGGAGGATTTAAAGATGGTGAAGTTGTTCATCTTTGTCGATGGCCGCATAAATGGTTGGCAAGTCAAGCAGAACAAGTATATCTATGAAGAAGTGACCCGGGTGATCTCTGTTGGACAGAATCAAAGTGTTAGGCGTTATGCGAAGAATGAGTATAAAAGGAAGGGATACCCCAAGCTTCCTATGACTTACCGTTTCCTGAAAATCCATGACCCCACTCCATATTATTATTCCGTCCTTGTAGCCGATTGTAACACAATCCTATTTTCCCCAAACTAATGTATCAATCAGCTAGTCCTACCTATCCAAAATAAATGTACTCAAAGGGTTATGCCTTCATGAATAAATAATACTTTTTTACAATTATCTATCTTGGTCATAAATGTTAACTGAGGTGTTAAGTGATTAAATCACTTGGCTAAAAAGTTGTGCTAGACATATTAACGTAATATGGGAGCATATGATAAGATGTTAACATAAAGAATCTTATTGTTCAGATGCAACCCCAAGCTCAGGTTCCAAATCCGACTCCTGCATTAAGTCCAGTTGTGGTTCAAGAGAAGAAATTCCTTCTCAAACAAATTAAGCCACCCGAGTTTGATGGTAAGGAAATGACTATTCAAGCCAACACTGAGATTTGGATTGAGTCCATGGAGGACTACTTTGAGGCATCAGGAATTGCACCTGCTAACCAAGCCATGCTTGCCAATATTAAGCTTACAGGCGAAGCGAGGCTTTGGTGGAAACAATGGTGCAGAGACCAAGCGATCTCGGAAGGGACAGTCACTTGGGATAAGCTTAAGGAAGCTGTGCTAGGGAGGTATCTGCCACTTGCCTATTGCACACAAAAGATGAATGAATTCTATGACTTGAAGCAGCTAGGATTATCCCTTGAAGCATATTATTCGAAGTTCATTTCACTCCTAAAGTATGCACCCCCAATGGATATAACACAACAGGTGTCAAAATTTTGTGTTCAGTTGAATCCACCCATAAACACTCGATTGGAATCAATGTGCCCAACGGACCTATAAGACGCACTCATTCGAGCTGCTCCAATAATACAGGAGGTGCAGACCAAACCAAGGTACAACAGGATTTGGCCTTACAAAGATCAGAATAAGGGTATGTCTATGGCTCAAACTAAGAGGATGCAAGGTCAGAATCAAGGCCAAAGAAAGAAAGCTAGGGCCAATGCTGTCAACAACTTTGTTCCAACACAAAGTAATGATTGCAACCCACGTTGCTTCCATTGCAAGAGCCTGGACACTTCAAGAGGGAGTGTCCCAAGCTTGGCAGAGGGCATTGCCAAGGGCAATTCCAAGGTCAAAATAGAGCCGCTCATGGCCAAGGAACCACCGTTATGGCCATAGGGAGAGCCTCTAGTGTTTCCAACAAGGAGCTAGATGATGAAGAAGATCCATCCATGGATGCTGACATTGAGAGGGCAACGGTTCACACCACTCTTCACAAGAAGGGTCCAAATCGCCAATTCTCAGTGATTCAAACTTCATTAGAACATCAAGGTAAAAGCTTCAAAACCCTAATTGACTGTGGCAGTACACATTCCTTCATCTCACCAATCTGTGCAAAAAGATTAGCGATAGCCACAACATATGCACCTACTTTACTTGTGGAATTAGCAAATGGTCGTGAGGTCACTTGTACTAGGAAAACTGCTAAGGTGAAATTCCTACTGGGTGGGAAGCCAACTTCTGTGAGATTCAAGGTAATGAATCTAGGTGTCCATGAATGTCTACTCGGAATGGATTGGCTAATACTCAATGATGCCCACATCCACTGTGGGAAGGGCCAATTCTCCTTTCGAAATTCTGAAGGGGAACGAGTCATGACTCAAGGTGAGGCTGGTAAGCCAAAAATATAGTTGGCAAATGCAACACGGATAATAAAATGTGTCCAAAAAGGTCTACCTGTCTATTTGATTAAACTGAATAAGCTAGATCAGAATCAAGGATCCGGATAAGAACCTTCATGGTTAAAGGAATACGTAGACATATTTCCTGAAGATCTGATGGAACTTCCTCCCCAAAGGGAAGTCGACCACGAAATCAAACTTGTGCCAGGAGCTACATCGGTCACAAAGAGGCCGTATAAGATGTCCATGAGCTGAAAGAGCAACTCAAGCAACTGTTAGACCAAGGCTACATCCATCCTAGCAGTTCACCATGGGGAGCTCCAGTGTTGTTCCAAAAGAAGAAAGATGGAACGCTTCGCCTATGCATTGACTACAGAGGGTTGAATCAAGCAACCATAAAAAATAAATACCCCATTCCAAGAATAGATGAATTACTTGACCGTCTTCAAGGAGCGAAGATCTTCTCAAAGATAGATCTCAGATCTGGATATTATCAGATAAGGATCAAAGAAGAAGATATTCCGAAGACTGCATTCAGTACAAGGTATGGACACTTCGAATTCCTAGTGATGTCATTTAGGCTAACGAATGCTCCTGATACCTTCAACAAGTTAATGCAGGATATCTTTAGGCCCTATCTTGATGACTTCGTACTCGTCTTTTTTATGATACCCTAGTCTACTCAGAACAGGAAAAGGATCATGAACCCCAGCTTCTCATTGTTCTTGAAATAATGAGAGCACATAAGCTTTATGCCAAGAAGAAGAAGCACACATTTTTCAAGCAACAGATTGAATATCTGGGATTCATTGTATCAGCAGAAGGAATTTTAGTAGATCCAGCTAGACATTCTGGAATGGCCAACACCAATTTCTGTCAAAGAAATACATAGTTTTCTTGGGTTGACAGGATGGTATAGAATTTTCATCAAAGATTATGCTTTGATTGCAGCACCTCTGACTGATCTACTAAAGAAGCAAGTAGCAATTGTATGGTCACCTACTGAACAGACCAGCTTTGACAAACTAAAGAAAAGCTTAGTATCGGCACCCATCCTGAAACTTCCTGATCTTAGTAAGGAGTTTGAAGTGGTAACTGATGCTAGCACACTTGCTTTAGGATGTGTATTTATGCAAGAAGGTCATCCCGTAGCATATTCTTCAAGAAAATTGAAGAGCTATGAAAGGAATTATGCTACCCACGACTTGGAGCTGTTGGCTATCATCCATGCTCAAACTTTGGAGACATTACTTTCTAGGTTAAAAAATTTCCTTAGTAATAGACCACAAGAGTCTTAAATGGATCTTCACCCAGAATGAGCTCAATATGAGGCAACGTCGATGGATCGAAGTACTGGAAGAATATGATTTTGAAATCAAATATAGGCCTGGCAAAGAGAATGTAGTTGCTGATGCACTCAGTCACAAGGCATTTCTAAATTCTCTCATCTTGCAAGATCCATCAACAGCAAGGTCTCTAGCCACAAAGGTATCAGTGCCAAACAACCCGATTCTTCAGCTAGCAAAAGAAGGGGCATATCATGACCCAGTCTATCAGAAAATGCTAAGGGAGATCCCCATCAAGGATCAGGACCCGAAGCTAAAGATGAAGTATCAAGATTCTCTGTCAGTAGTGGGCTTGTCTACTTTAGGACAAGATTATGTATCCCTGCAAGCCAAACTCTCAAGCAGAAGATACTGTGGGAAGCCTATGTCTCCCCTTTCTCAGGACATCCCGGTTATGCCAAAACCCTTAATGCGGTTAGAAAGAGCTATTTTTGGGAAAGGCTCAAGGGTGACGTACTCAAATATGTCACAAAATGTTTGTTTTGTCAACGCATTAAGGCAGAACATGTTAAAATGCCTGGGAAATTGCAACCACTTGACATTCCCCAAATGAAATGGGAATTCATTAGTATGGACTTCATTCTTGGCTTACCCCAAGTTTAGGGAGGATATAAATCTATTATGGTTGTAGTAGATATGCTCACCAAGGTCGCACATCTCATCCCCGTCAATATGAACTATAAAGCTTCATACATCGCAAGATTATTTATCAAGGAAATATTCAAACTTCATGGGTTACCCAGAAGAATCATTAGTGATCGTGACTCTCTTTTCACATCACACTTCTGGAGGGCTATCTTTGAGGCTATTGAAACTCAACTCTGTTTCAGTACTGCTTACCATCCCCAAACTGATAGTCAAACAGAACGACTCAATCAAGTCATTGAAGATATGCTTAGGGCATACTGCTGTCGCGAACACAAAAAGTGGATTCAATACTTACCACTGGTTGAGTTTTCCTACAATGCTTCTTACCAACAGAGTATTCAGATGACCCCTTTTCAAGCATTGTATGGGCATGACTGTCGTACCCCTTTGAACTTCTCAGATCCAACTTTGAGGGTAGAAGCTTCAAGGCAGATGCTGGAAGACATGGATAATCAAATCAAATCAATAAGACAAGACATTCAAGCTGCCACCCAAGGATAGACAAAAGGCTTATGCTGACTTGAAACGGCAAGACAGATCCTTCGTTGAAGGTGATATGATGTTCATCCATGTACGCCCTAAAAAGAGTTCACTGTCCTTGGGAGAGTACAAGAAGCTAAGTCCAAGGTATTGTGAACCCTAGCCGTAGGCCGATCTAGGAGCTCAGGTTCATCTTCCACTCCAATCACCAACTCCCAATAGCCTTTCCCTATTAATAAGTTCTCCATGCGGAACTTCCATATGGCATTATTGTTACTGTCAGGCTTTTCCCCCACTATCTGGGTTATGTTGTCAGTCCTCTCTACATTAGCCATGTTGTACCAGACATTATTTAGTCACTGCCTGACTTCCTACAAGGCAACAAGTATGACTAACCAAGTTCAATCCTCAACTATTGATGACATTTTTCTGCAATTAATTGCAGTAAAAAATCAGGGTATTTCAGCCCAATGACAGCTCAAAATAGTCTACAACCAGTGGTCTAACTCATAAGCATAACAATCAATACATATGCTTTGGAGTTGCTTCAGTTTAAGCTCTTGCAACATCACTGCTAGGATAAATAGATACACTGTGAAAATTGTAAACTGTTAGTGACTAGTAGCTTATTCAAAGCCAAAACTGAGTCATATACATGTCATACATGTCCCAAACCTTCATAGACAGTTGCTAGTACATGTAGCAGTCCAAGCATAACCATACGGGCACAAAACAATGCATATCCAGCAAGTACCAGTGACATAAATCTGCTCACAGATTGTATACAGCCAATAAACAGTCAGACCAAGATGTATTTCAGCCCAAGAGAACCTCAAATCACTTCATACATATGCCATTGTGTGTACAGGTCAATACATGACCAAACAAGCATCCGCAGACACTCTATTTGTAAGAAGCAAAGTCATATAATGCATTCACTGTTTATGACCAGCCAATACCCTATGAATACATTTGTTTCTAGATTTATACTTTAGTTTTTAAGAGCTTCCAATGCTCATATCAATGCTTATAGCATTCAACATTCATATCCCGTACCATACAACTCCCTGTA
Source organism: Lygodium microphyllum (assembly GCF_053477565.2). NCBI lineage: Eukaryota > Viridiplantae > Streptophyta > Polypodiopsida > Schizaeales > Lygodiaceae > Lygodium > Lygodium microphyllum. Next base: position 136,182,672 of record NC_141140.1, on the reverse strand, counting down.
GGTAACAAAAAAATTGTACTTCTTCAAGGCACTGACTATATGATGATGACAGTTTTATGAAAGTTTTTAGCTTGTCATTGACTTCCCAAAATTGAGCATTTCAGTCAATAACTTCAGTCCACAACCATGTCAGATAATGCATATGGTTCCCAGAGCATGTATATGCTTCAACAAGTTCTCCTGAGCATGCCAAGAAGCTCAAGGATCTTGAGTAGAATCAAGTGTATGTTGTATACACCCTGATTACAGTAGGTCTTCACTTTTTCAGATTTGTGGTCAACTGTCACAGCTCATAGATGAGCTCATGATCAAGTACTGACATATCTAGGACTTCAATGACCTTCCAAAGAGCATAGACAAGCTATGTGTCAGTCCATGGATGATGGAGTTGATGATTTGCAGACCATGAGGGCAGCGACATAAACAGGCGCAATCATGCTGTTTTCTGATCCTGGACCAGCAGCTACTATTGATGGTAATGATGATGATGAGCACTCAAATGTGCTCAAGGATACTCCCAAAGACTCCCAGACAAGTCTTCACTGCTACCATGACGCATAGAATCTCACATGAACAGATGCATACCTTGTGTTAGAGCAATGGAGGAAAATGACAGTCAGTCCTTTGTTCTCTTCAACCCTGACAGTTCAATCTTCACGTCTTCTTTTCATATGCACTCCATAGAGCCCAGTCATGGGTGCTTTGATACCATGTTGAGATTGAGAGAGGCAGAGACTGAGTAAGGAGCAAGCATGCTCTCATCTTCTTCAATCATTCATTCTATCATAACCACACACAAAGAGTAAGTGTATACAATAGTACTAAGGTCCGTAGGACCATTCACACTGGGTTTAAGACCACCGACTTATTTAATGTCCCACACTTGCTGATACAGCTGGAGAAGACTAATGTCAGTCATACATATTAGCAGGAGAATAGTATGAGCTTGATATTCTAACACACCACGCGATTCTTGACATATATTTAGTCTCTTCATAATAGGACTTGACAAGTAGATTCACAGAAATTAGTTGAGGCCCCAATTTTAAAAAAATATTGATGAAGAAAAGCATGACATTGATTCTCCTCCACTCTTGAAGCATGGCATGACATTTTTCTTCTTTTTGCAAGTAGGGTGACATGTTGCATTTTTCTTTGAGCTTAAACCTTAAAGCTCATTAAAATCTTTTACTTTTCTTCCCTCATGAAATTGTAAAGGTTCTTGGGAGATTAAGTGTTCTAGAAATTGCCTTGGTCTATGACATATCCACACTCTTTTTATCCATATTTTCTTCTTTGTTCACAAGATCACTTATTAAGCTTAATTCAAGGTTAAACAAGAGGGAAACTTGCTCACATAATGATTGTTCATATTACCAAGATTTTGACACTTGGAATTGCCCAAAATGCCATTTAGAATAACAAAAAAATTAAATTGCTACATAATAATTCTAATTGAGAATTTCTATTGCCATCATGCAAGAAAATTTTAATTGGATTTAAACATTGTGTGTGGTGTAACAAATTCTTCAATGATAAAAGGCTTCGTATTCTTGAGGTGTTTGATGATAATAGGTGAAGGAGAGTATTAAGATCTCAATCATCACAACCTCAAAACTCCCCTAATAGGGATGTATCATACTACCAAGTACATGCTACATAGTAAAGAGATGCCCCCTAGGTGATGAATCACCTCTAGAACCATAGCCAACACGATTATATCCACTTGAATAGTGCACAAAATAAGTGCTTCCTCTATCCCTAGACATAGCATTCTATCCATGATAGCACTCCCTATCAAAGTGACCAAACTGCCCATAGTAACGACATGGACCATCTCTTTGTGGACTAGAACATCCTCCACCTCTAGGGTAGGATCTCCCCTACCTCTAGGCATAGAGTCTCCAAGTCCAAAAGAGCTATGACGACATGTAAAGGTATCTTCGCAAGCATATGAAGATCATTGTGAAAGTAAGTAAGTGAGGGGGTTTTTTTAATAGGATTTATATTAACTCTAAATCCTTTAATTAAAAGAAAATGGCTATCACTAAAATACGCAGTCTTTTTAAACGACACTGATTTCGTGAGGCCTCTTGTGTGGCCTGGTAGCACCAATTCTAGTCATGTCATCCTCTCATCCTCTCTAAATTGAATTATGAGTCTTACCTAAAACACTAGCCCCAAATAACCAAATCAAATAACCTTCTCTTTCTCTTCTCTATTGCTAACAAACATAAACCCTTCGCTTCTTCGATAAGTAAGGCTTGTGCTTTGGCAAGCTACCAGTGTGCTTATTTCTTAAAAGCAAGACCTTTTCTCAAGTTAAGCTTAAGCATCCTATTAGATGCATCATTACCATTCGAGGCTTTCTTCTTCCCTTTGTCTTTACTTGCAATACAATGGATGCACCTAAGATGTGATACTACTCCTTAGTCTCTCAAACCAAAGTCAAAACCAAAAATGAACCGACACTAGCTCTAGGGCTCCAATCAGGCCTCTTATGCTCACCAAACCACCCTCATGACCTCGTGGCCATGAGTGTCCTAGAGGCTATATACTAATCTAGCTAAATCATGCATTTGTATCGATTTTGTAGTCTAACAATTTTTCTCATCCCAACTCCAATAGAGGGAGTATCCCACACATACAAGTGACTAACACCTCATTGCACACACATACAAAGAGCATCCCCCCAGCCGATTCTTTTGGCTCCTATGGCTTTCCTCCTACACCCTAGGGATTGGCCCCAAGATGTGATGTCTCAACATAAAACACAATTGTAACATTGTCCACTCTTTTGATAAAGTGTTCCAAGTTATATTTTTGTTTCTTCACATAAGAGTCTCCAAAGAAAAGCATACTATCTTATAGCTTAGGGATTCTCATATGCTCTCAAGTGTAATGCCATATAGTGCTCAAACAAATTAACCACAAATAAGCCAACTTTTCATGTGAACAAAACATTCTTTCAATTGTTTTCTTTCTGCTAACTACCTACTAGGGAGATGTTGGACTCCATCTATATTTGGGCTTTTAATTGCACACCATGGTAGTGGAAATGGAGGATCTTGCCATCAATAATCTTGAGTATTTTATGATCTTGAGTATCTTGTGAAGGTGGCACCGAAACATTCCTTAACATGTGGGAAAAAGTTAGAGAAGTCTATTAAATCCATTAACAAATTTTGCAATGCCCATGATAGTGACTTGGATTTAGAAATGGACCTAGAGGAACTCATAAGTAGTGAAGAGGAGGACATCAAGGAGGAGGACGGGAAGAAGCCCTTCAAACTGAAGAAGCAGGACAAGGGCCACAAGTCCTCAAAGGGCACTTGGAAATCTACCATCAAAACCTTGTTGTGTTCCAAGTGTAATAATTAAGCACACTTGACCATGGATTGCACACATTCAATCAATGATGGTGAAAAATATGCAAGACTTCTACCCATAATATGGAGGTGTGTTGGTATAATGCTTGTAGCTTGATGGCACACATCAGTGGTTGGCAAGGTATGAGGATGAATGCTTCCACAAATTGGAATGCACTAGTGCCATCCACTATGTCTACATTGGAATGTTCAATGCTTAGCACGATTTCCCTCCCTTAGCATAGGTTAGATGGTTTCAAATGTGGGTGAGGCATATAGAACCCTTGATTACTAAAAAAAAAAAAATTCTATATGCAAGAAGGGCATTAGCAGACATAGTGCATCAAAAATTTGATGCTAAGAAGTAGATGGGGAAAGACAACACACCAATGCCTTTAGTAAGCATGGTTAAGCTGCAAGAGATACCCAAGCCCACTATAAATGTGAGTGCTCACTCCAAGAAAAGGGAAAAGCTAGCACTCAATAAATCTAGGTGTCGCATGCTCTAAGCAAGAATCAATCCAACATCAAGTGGTGGAATGGTCTACTGTAACTCTTGTAGCTATGTTAGATGTGAAGGGGATTCCTATTCTAAAGGATGATCAACTGTATCTTTGGAGGTATTGTGGCCTAGAATGGAAATTCCAAACACATTTGATTGAATAGATGAAATGTTGTGGTCCACTAAATATTCTCTTTTGCCTTATTCAATTAGTATCCCTCTGGGCTAGCTTCTAGAGTTGGTTCCACCTTTTTGGGACCATCTTCTCAAAATTCTTCAGTCAAATTGGCCTACTCTTCTGCCATGATCTTGATAGTCATTTCAAATGAAGTGAAGAAAGTTCAAGGTGAGTCTATGCAATCCAACTATCCGGGTGACTTTTATGCAATCTTAAGGCCATGTCATCAATGATGCATTGTTGGCTAGCATCTTGAGAGTGAATATCATTATGGTGGCTACTTGTTGGGAATTTGGGTTCGTGGAATGAAAACCAACACCATTTCTACTTGAGATGGAAAACCCTAGAAAATGAACATAGAACAAGTAGATGAAGATTATCATCTCCTTTTTGGTTGACCATGGCTTTGTTTGTAGGCTTGGGTAATCCACAATTGGGATTAGGATTGCTTGATTTGCAGTGTGGTCACAATAAAGTCAAGTTTTCTCTCAATATAAAATTCTTCTACCACCTTCTACATTACAACATGTGGTCATGGATACAATGAATATCGTTGAAGGACTAGATGAGGATGGGGAGGCCAAATTTCTAGTGGTCAACACTAACCTTCTATCCCTCTATTAAGTGGATATACTTCAAATTGGTCAATAGTATCTTGGCAAGATTTTGGATTTCAAACTCCCTCCTACACTTGCTAGGAAAACTATTGAGGATTTGGGAAATGTAGAGGATGACTCAAATGTAGTGGCTTTAGTAATATCCAAATGTAGCCAAAGTCTTGTGGTAAGAGTGACTTTGAGATTTAGTTACAAAAAGAAACTAGGGTAATAGAATACAAGCTAGCTATGGTTAATCTTGACTTTAGGGATACCAAACCAGTTAATATTAGTTCCCATTTGGATTCAAAGTTTTGGAAGAATATGATTTCCTTACTCTTGGAGTTCAAGGATGTATTCACTTAGGATTATGAGGATATAAAAGGATTGGAACCAAGACTTTATCAAGTCCAAACTCCCTTAAAGCGATATGAAAGGATCCATTGCCACATGTTGAAGCTAGTGAAGGAAGAATTGGGTTGATCAATTCATGTTGGATTCATTGCTCCAAAAGGTCAAGTTGATTTCTCCCATAGCAATTCTCCCTAAGAATATCATCAAAAATTGATTGAAGCCATTATTCCTAATCCATTTCCTCTTCTCTACTTAGATACTGTAACATGCCTAGGTCACGACACGTTTTAGTAGTCCATCGGGAGTCTAATCTAAAAGATGCCACTTGGCACTCCCACAAAATGTCACAGGGTTTGTCAGTTAGCGACTCCTGAGTCTACTCAGCAACAAAACATATCGGACAACCCTATTAGGATCGACCTGAATCTTCTTGGGTTTCTAATGATCAAGTCATTCTATAGCCTTCTAGCATCAATCTACTTTGCACAGAGCATCTAAACCAAGGTGGACTCATATCGCACTTGGTTCAAAGAGAATGGGAAACAAGAGGGATGCATCGCTCGACCTCTCTACCCGTAGGGCAAAGTCCCATTCCGGTCCCCTAAAATGATATGAGCCAGGATTCCACCCTACATTATCTAAGGTTAATACATCATTGTGATTTGAATGTTGAGAAGCCTCCCAATTCACTGGGACCACCTTGCCATAGGATGAACCCGTCGGGGGTTCCACCTACCACCCACTTCCCTTGATAGATTTAGTTTCCTACTTACCTAAGTCCACACTAGTGTAAAACATACAAGCAACTTCCTTAATTAACCCGTTAGTCACATGTTCCTTTATGTAATTTTATGCATCGACACAAAAACAGATCAAACAAATCCCTTGAAAGTAAACTTTATATTAAAATTACAACTAAGATACAAATCCCATCCATGGGATAATTCCCGCAATCCGTAAGGATGCATCTTATTTTTCTCCAAGTTTTCGCCCTTGCACTAGTAACAGGGCCTCGAGATTCCTTCCCGATCACATAGACCATCTGAGTAGGACCCACAGGCAGTGGATTTACAGCGAGAGCCCCTCCGACACCTTAGGATCCTCCTACAAATAGATGTTTCTACGGAGAGACCTCTCACGATGGGTTCGATCAACATTCCCGACATGGTTATTAAAAAAAAAACCCTTGGATAGGGTTGGTAGCTAGCTGGAGGTGCTCAACACAACTTTCCCAAGTGATTCACAATTTGAAAGATTTTCTTCTTATCAATTCCTTTGTTAGATGACTCATTTTCCAAATAGGTGTTCCTAAGTACAAAAACAAGAAGAAGTGCACAATATGTACTAGACAATTCTTTGTTGTCTCCCAAAGGAAATTCTGATTTGATGCAATAGCATCTAGTCTCAGCTTTATCCCCGTTATCATCTGAGATTTCCAGAGATAACCTAATTTAATTTCCTCATTCTTTTGAATGAAGGAGTATCCTTGAAATGTTGATTGCAATTTGGGACATTGGCTTCCCTACAACGAAACCCTATGTATTTATTTGAACTAGGGTTTGTCACATAAGTCATATAGTTACTTAAGGACTTTGAATTCCTTTCAGCTTCAAGCAAGATGGGCCTTGAGAAGAATCCTTTCAACTCTTTAGGGTTTGATATTCTTTCAACTTCCTAGGAACCCTACGTATTCTATCACAAGTTCAATCTATGCTTTGTGAGATGTAATAGGATTTCCTATTATTTCAACCAAGCAAACAAATGCGGATGCATAAAATCTATGTGGCTTAATTGCAGTTTAATGCGTATTCTTGAAACTTATATATATATATATATATATATATATATATAAGCATGAAATTTCCATGCAATTTATGTGCAATTTAGCAGCTTTTGAGTGCAATTTTAATTGATCACCTAAGATGAATGCGATGAACAAAATTTTCCTAGTACACTCATTATCTCGAAACATGCTCAAATAAGTTGCAATAAATAATGTAAACATTATTTTCTTCCAATTTCTTTTCTCTAATACAACGGGGTGGGGTGCACCTAATTTATAAGAGATGTGTTTTTCGTAGTTGCGGTCCCTTGGTTTGCGGTTCCATTGGTTGTGGTGGGAGTTCAGTGTTTGGAGAGATCTTTCACTTGGGGGCCATCGTCCGCAAGTGGATCCGAGAGGTAAAGAATGAGGAATGGATTTGAGATGGGAGAGCATAAGAGAAGATGGCTTGGTCGTTGAAATTGAGCTAACTCTCTCCCCTCTCAGGGTCTCTCTCTCTCTCTCTCTCTCTCTCTCTCCCCCTCAATTTTCGCAATCTCTTGGAGGGGTATCCTTCTACCTCCCTCTCTCTACCTCTCTCTCGTAGCCTCTTAGAGACTCCTTGTGCTTTCCTAACTGCTCCCCATGCCTCATATTTATAGCTAAATAAGAGAAGAAGGGTTGTGACTGAGAAAAAGAGCTCTTTATGGAGGGGATCTTGGAAAAATCAGTAATTTGATGCTCAAATCACAATTCTAATAGTTCTGTTGGCTCCAAAAGGGGGGTAAAACTCCAAGTCACTTGTTTAGAAATCTTCCAGATCACTCCTTCTTCTTCTCTGTGTTTCAAAGTGCTGCTTACTGCTTGTAAATTGTGATCGCGACGCGTACGATTTTGCCAATCCTTCTTTTTTTGTATTAGATCTCCGAAACAAGTTGAAAAAACCACTTGCTTTTTTTCATGACATCTTGTTCTAGAAATATCCATAGCTTTTTAAGATATTTACAATAAGTAATATCTAAAATATGCTAGTTTTGCCCAAAAATCTAATATTTTTGGACCATCCATACTATACACATTAACACTAGTGATTAATATGGCTCATAACTCTCGTTCACATTGTAACTTTCATGAAGGGTGGCTACAATCCTTGTCAATTCGGAAAAAATATCAAATTATGACTCTTGGTTTTTTTATATTTTTAATTAAATAAAAAAATTAGTTATTAATGTAAGTTAGTTTTTACTTTAGTTAGTCTTTAGTTAGTAACCTTACTAACTTATTAATTGACTAACTAACCAACTAGTTTTTAATTGCATGGAAGTATTACAAATACTATCTTAGATGAGGTAGCTCATCATGAGATGTACCGAAAGTTGACTTAAGCCATATCACCATCACTACCATCATGTCTAATCTAATGTGAATGTACCAAAAATTTATTGATTCCTAATCTATTTTGATTACCAAAAATTGATTGAATCCATTCTTCCTAATCTATTTCCTCTCCTCTACTTGGATATTATCTTGGATGAGGTGGCTCATCATGAGATGTTTTGTTTTCTAGATGGTTTCAATGAGTATAACTAGGCATAGTTGGCTCTAGAGTATCAACCAAAGATAGCTTTCATTACCCTTGGGGAGAGTTTTTGTTTATGATTATGTGGATTTGGTCTAAATAATGCACTAACCTCGTTCGAGAAGGAGATATTTGGGCCCTCATTAACTGATTTCATGAGTCTTTCTTCAATAAGTTGGATGTGAAGTCCATTAAATGTATCTTTCTTGGATATGGTGATATAGGTGTGAGATGAGTTATCACTTTTGGGATCTACAGGCTTGGAAGGTTATCTACGGTCATGATATTATATTCCATGAGGAAAAGATACATATGAGACTAGAGTAGGTAGCTGAGGTATGCAATGTAATCTTTCAATAGGAGCCACCTATTACAATAAAGCTAGTCCCAATTAGATATTCTTATATAGCTCTAATGATATAGTAGCCCATTGTTATGTAGGATCATGATGCTGGATAGAGAGGGTAGGCTAGACATGCCCCACAATGGTCCACTAGAGCCTCACATCCTCCTGATCATTTTGAGCCATCTATGCATTACGTCATGGTGATAGATACTAGTGAGCCTCTCACTTATGAGGAGGCTATATGCAAATGTTATAGTCACTCTTGAAAAAGGGCCATGAAATCTTAGTATCATTCAATAAAAAATTGTACATAGGATTTGGTTCCTTTGTCCAATGAGAAACATGCATTGTCATGCAAGTGGCTACATAAGTTTACGAGTATCCCCAGTCACCCTAAGCCAACATATAAAGCCAGATTGGTTGCTAAGGGTCTTAAGTAGGAAAAGGGAGTTGATTTTGATGAGATATTCTCTCCTATGGGCAAGATGACTATCCTATGCTTGATGTTAGCCTTGGTTACATAGATAGAGTTGGACTTATACTAAATAGATGTGAAAACAACTTTTCTTTGTGGGGACTTGCATGAGGATATTTATATGTAATAGCCTAAGGGCTTTGAGAAAAAGGGTAGGGAACACCTAGTGTGCAAGTTGAGGAAGAGTCTTTATGGACTTAAGTAAGCACCTAGGGAATGGTATTATAAGGTTGATGCCTTTATGCATTCACAGGGCTATTTTTGTAGTGATATAGATCTGTATCTTTATATAAACAAGTCTCGAGATAGTAGCCTTATCGTTTCGGTACTATATATTGATAACATGATGATTGCTAGGATTGTTGCATGCTCTGAAGACCTAGCTCAAGAATAGCTTTGAGATGGAGGACATGGAGCATGCTTCTCATATACTTTGTATGTGTGCATTATATGCAATCGCTCTAAGGGGCTCCACTACTTGTCACAAAACGAGTACATTTATAAAGTCCTTGAGCGGTTACATATGTAGGGTGGTAAGCCTATTGATTACCATTACCTTCTCATGCGAAGGTCAACCAAACATATTATCCCCAATTAGATTATGAGAATACTAGGCTAGCTAAGATCCCATATGTATCCATGGTGGGTAGCTTGATGTATGCCATAATAGCCACTAGACCTGACATAGCATTTGAAATGAGAGTTGTAGCTTGTTATATAGTAATAGCTAGTAGGCAACCTTGAGATGCCATGAAGGTATCATGAAATACCGTAAATACACTACAAATATGTACATTTATGATGGCCAGAATATTGAGGTCATGGGCTATAAATACCCAAATTATGTAGGACATGTAGTTAGTAGGAAGTCCACCTCTGGCTATATCTTTGCTTTTGATGGAGATGTTATTTCTTGGATGTCCAAGGTGCAAAAATACATGGCCTTGCATACTACTGAGATTGAGTACACTGCATCCATTGAGGCTTGCAAGGAGGCTTGATGATTAGGCCATCTGGTTGTCAACCTTGATATGAGTATGACTTTTACATTGCATTCTGACTCTATGAGTGCCATTTAGTTGGCATGTAATCCATTTTTTGATGGAAGACTAAGCACATTGAGGTCATTATCACTTTATCAAAGAGGTGATTGAGGACAAGCAGATATAGCTTGTCAAGATCTCAACAACTAATGAAAATCTTGCAGATCTACTTGTTAAAAGTGTCCTTATGAAATGTTATGCCTTCCTTAAGAAGATAATAGGTGCTGGATGAGATGACATCTATTCCTCATCTTATTACACTTATATGTATACATTGTACTTTATCACTTTTTACTTATTTTCTCCAGACTCAAGTACATTCTTCTTTAAGTGTGGAAAGTTTGTTGGGGGTTAAATGCCGCCTGTGCCTAGCCACCTATATTTATTATACTTACTATCTATACACTTGTATACTACGGTCGCTTGTCACTATCTTGCAATTTCTCATGGATATCATTTACATTCAAGCCAGGTCTTTCAATATCTCTACATGGGTGGCCTTCTTATTCTTCTTAGAGGATGATACTTTGTCAAAATTGAGCAGCCATTCTTGTGGCCTAACTTGGTTTGAAGATTGCATGATTGTAAGAGTGTTGTTTGCACAAGTCAAGGCACAACCCTACATTTTTTCCCCCTCTCAATGGTTCTAAAGATCCGAACATGCCTTGGTTATTCTAGAGCTTAACTTCTTCTATAGTTGTTAGCCAGTGTGATGTAGAAGCTATGATGGATCACATGATATAGAAAGTGGTGATGACAACACCGACAGTAGTAGTAGACAAAGCTACTTAAGGGGTTAAGGAATACCCTCTCAAGTTCTTGCTCCTTTAGCCCATTAGTCTATTGATTTGCACCCCCCTCCCCCCTCTACCCAAGTGCTTCCTTAACATTTGACTTTCTAGGCCCGATGGATTTCAAGTCCAAAGTAGCTCTTATGAAGAGTAATAATTGAGGAATAAAGCAATCTTGGTATACCTCCCCTTCCCAATCTGACGCTCTTTTTGGTGTAGTCTCTATACTACGCTAGCCAGTTGATATGACTTTGGCATGTTTAACTCCTTCTCTAGGCCCCTATGTAACTTTTTTGAAGGATTCTAATGTAGAATACAACTAACATTGTTTGGCGTATCTTTGTGAGAGCTTGGCAAGTCAAGTGGCCATACAGCAAGCATTAATGGTGGTAGATAGTAGCTGGAGTTTCTCTAAAGAGAAAATATGGATATTCACAGATAGATCCACTACTACAAAGATGATGTCCAAGAGCATTGGCAACAACTTCTCACCTATCACTCATTTAGACTTCATTGACCAAGTGCATGACTACTTGCAATTTGTGGAGGCAAAGGTGGCAATGTTGTGGGCTCAAGTGGTAGGCCATGATGATGAGAACAATTTCATTTTCATTTATTCAAAACAACTAGAGGAACTTTGGATTTACTTACAATTTCTTGCCCCCCTTGTGGATGGCGAGAACCCTGATATTAATGCTCATGCCACTCTTTAGGATCCGTGTTCCCAACCACTCAACCTCCTTATGGATGATGAGAACCCTAATGTCAATGTCCACTCATAGCACCAATTCAATTTCTTGATGGGTCTAATACTTCTCCTTTGGCTCCAAAAACTACTAGTTTGGCAACTCGACTCTTGTTCTAGCCAAGCTAGGTTCAATGGGCTTTACATATTTTGATTTGGCAAATCCTTTTCTAGATTTTATATGAGGGTCTATTTCATTAGAGAGTTAGGTACCCTATCTAGGTATTAGCATCTAATCTCATCTCTCCACCCCTACATTGGGCCCATCATGGATTGCTTCTTGGATGATAAGTCCAAGGGCAAAGAGGTAGTGAAGGAGGACCTTGTTCTTAGCAATGATGATGCTCCTCTACTTTTGCCTTTTCTGGCCTAGGTATTGGAGGTCACCTCTAGTGCTAGTTCTCAAAATATAGCTTTGGAATTGTTAACGAGCATTGCCAAGTGTTGCAGTAATAAAATGTAGATCTCTAGGAGAGGATCAATGTATTTCAACAAGATGTCGTGTAATACCACACTAACATCGAGGGTGAAACAAAGTTTTTATTAAAGCATATTTCAAAGTAAATGCAAGAACAATTGCCTTCTTGCATATAGACCGCTTCCTAGGTTCTTTACATCCCTACTTCTATTGTTCAAATCCTACTCCTTAGGGTTCCTTACAGTGGAAATGTTAGAAGTCCACCAAAAATACTTTGGTCATGCCATCCAAGTCAATTATTAGGGCCAATGAGGGTTCCCCTACCAAAATTATGTTTGACATTACTTAAGAGCAATCAAAGTAGTCTTACTAGGAGTGTATTTTAATTAAGGCCCAAGTGGAGTCTACCCACAACCTTTTAAGGGTCAATTACTTGGTGCTACAATTAAAAAATCTTCTACAACAAATTGATAGCCAATGTCAATTGTTGGACATTGTTTAGGATAATCATAATCAACTAAGGACATTCATGAGATGTGTAGTTTTTATTGAGATATTGGCTATTGGGTTAATTTTGTATAATGTTTCTTAAGCTTGCGGCCTAGGTTTAGATCAATGCATTCATGCAACAACATTATCCAAAGTATCATGTTTTCCCTCCACTTCCACCTCAACCTCCTAGTCCCCCTTTGATTTATCATTGTCTTCCTTGTGCTCCTACTATGCTCCAACTCCAACTCCTCCTCCATTGCATCCTCTGACCCTTGTCCCTATTCATGTTTTGAACTGCTCTAGATGGTTCAAGTGACCTAGAAGAGGACTAATTCAAGTGGGTTTGAGTCCACCATTGTTTACCGCAGCACAAAGGAACGGAAAATGGATTAGAAGTGTGGGAAAAATGGAAGAAGGAGATAACCAATAAGGCACAGGACAAAGGAAGGAAAAGGCGTCCTGGATGGAGGTCAGACCGTGAAGATTTGAATGACGGTGGCACCTCGAGAAAAGAAAGGAGTAAAACCATGCCATTAAATATGAAGGCACTCTCAAATCCTTGTAAAAAGAGCGCCGGGCTCACTCCTGTGCAAATTGTAGGCATTACTGGGAATGGGATAAGTTAGAACGGTGGAAAATAGGAACAGAAGGCCCAGGCTAATGGCCGGCCATGTAAAAAGTGGGGATGACCGCCAAAAAGTAGGGCATGTATATAAAGTTCAAAAGTGAATGAGAAGGTCATTCTTGTGTGTGGCCAAAAGTGGCTCTCTTCTTCTTCTTCTTCTTCTTCTTCTTGCTTGCTTGCTTGCTTGCTTGAGCTTGTGCTTGAGAGAGTGTGTGAGAGTGTGAGGGAGTGAGTGTGTGAGGGTGAGGGACCGGGGAGGAGAAGCTCTCCATCTTCTCCTCTCTTCTTCTCTTCTCTTCTCTTGTCTTATCTTGCTTGCGGTGATGGAGCTTGGAGCGTGGAGCTTGAGGATGGAGCTTGCTTGAAGCTTGCACTTGAATCGTGGAGCTACCGAAGTGCGCGGGAGAGGAGGTAACTCGATCGGCATGGAGGTAAGCTCACTACACCTGTAGATATGGATGGTGCATAGGCTATGTGAGAGATAGCCATTAGTGCTCGACTTGGAACGCTTGAAACAATAAGCGGTCCATGGGTCTTAGCGGTTGAGCGAAAGCTCCCACATTTTGGTTCCGTTTTCGGGACCGATGGAATCGAGCCTTGAGTGCCACGCGTATTGAATCGAGCATAGCAGTAGGGTTTGCAGCTTGAACCGGTGCTCGAGATAGTTAGGAGATTTAGGAGGTTTTAATCCTTGGAGCAAGTAAGTATTTTGATTTGCTGTTGAATGTTAGAGTAGGACCATCCATCTCTATCTTTGTTTTTTATTTTTGTTGCATTAGGTTAAGTGTAGGATAGGAAAAAGAAGGAAACAAAAGGGTTTTGCTGCTGCTGGAGACAGGGAAGTTGGGGCACAGATTCAGACATTTGGCTTGAAAAGTGTGCGAGATTAATATCTGAGTCTACAGTAATTTGAGCTTAGGTAATAAGGGGCCCAAGGAACCAGGGAATGCCACATTTGACATTCTGCCTTCTAAGAAGAGAGTGAGCTTGAGAGCCAGGGAGAGAGCAAGAGAGAGAGAGCTGCAGGAAATTGCAAAGTACTGATCGATTCGAGTGCCACATCGCTTCGAGGTATGCCAGGCAGTTCCCTCTATTGCTTGCATCTATTTGGAAGGCACGGCACGATTCAATAGAGTAGACATTGACCTAGAGGCATTGTGTGCAACTTGTGGGCCATCGTCCACGCCGTGGACCAGTGCATCCGAGTCCCAGAATAGGACTATCCGATTTCAAGAGTCGGATAGTCAAACTCTAAAAATCAGACCGCTTGTCCAATCCAATTCCCAGTCGAAAATCGGACCGCTGGTCGAATCCGATTGATTCCCATAATCGGACCAGTCAAAAATTGGACCGTTGGTCCGATCCGATTCCCATAATCAGACCAGCCAAAAATCGGATGGTTGGTCCAATCCGATTCCCATAATCAGACCAGCCGAAAATTGGACCGTTGGTCCGATCCGATTCCCATAATTGGACTCGGTGTCAAAGTCAGGCCAGGTGTCCTAGTCCCAAACTTGGACCACTCGACCCATTGCAGTAGTTGGACCACCCTATCCGACTAGTGAAGTGGGACCTAAGAAAAATTGGACCCGCCCGTCCGATTGCTATAATCGGACCAACCCGTCCAATTCCCAGAATCGGACCATCCTGTCCGATTCCCAAAATCGGACTAGTTCACCAGAGTTTGAATAGAAGGTTTTTAAACCTGGCCCACAGTCGTGGTCACCTTGGTCACATCTTTGATCTCCCAGGGAACCCATTTTGACCTTAGAAGCTAGAGGCCAGACAAGATAACCGAAGATTTACTCCAAACAGCTAGACATTGACATTGGGTAGACCAAACTTGGAATTGGATGTGACGTTCCGGCCAACCAGCCAACCAACTAACCAACCCTGAAGCAGAATAGAGAATACAACAGGGTCTTTTAGTAAAACTTTAGATCAGCCAGAACCTGCGCTTAGAGCCACATTAGGCTACGCACGAGAGGGGTAGAGTGGAATCTGCATTGAGCATTTCATGCATCCTCACCTCACTTTTTGATTTCATCACCTAAGGTGCACTACAAGGAAAAGAAAAGTCTATTTTCGCACCGAGCACTAGAAAGCATGAAGCACAAGTTGTGGATAAGATTGACAAATGCTTCCAATAACAAGGAGCTCATCAAGAAACATAATAACATCAAGGAACCCACTACCAGGAGAAGATCCCAAAACATAGCTGGCTACTAGAAAGCCCCATCAGTAGGACCCCATGGGGACACGGAGATTCAGAAGCCAACAACATAAAGGACCGGACGCTGCCGGAGTTACTCAAATTGATCGATGACCTTGTGGAGCTGGAAGTGGGAACAATGTCAGGATCGCGGGGCAGACAGCTGACTGGACTTGGGAGAATTCCCAGTCATGGTGCAGGAGTTAGTCAATGAGTATGACTTATTGGCTAGGATGGTAGTTTAGGGTAGGCTAGTAGAGGAAGTGGTAGCAACCCTAGAAGAGGAAAGAAAGGCGATCAGAAGGGCGCTAGAGAGCATGATTGCCTATAACCACGAGCAAAAGGCTAGGAAACTCCAACAAGACGTGGATATGTACAAGACCCGACGCGTGCTAGCCTTGGCTGGAGCAGCCAAAGCAGGACCAAATGCAGAGAGAGAGTGAGCAGTGGAGGCTGAATTATCATTAAGTGAACTTGTAGCCAGGCGGCTCATGGAGAACACGTCCACTAAGCAGAGTATAGCAGCCTTAGCCACATCATTACTCTCGAGATTAGGGGTCACGCAAGGGGCAAAGGGGCAATCTAGAATCCCTATAGTGGCAAAGCAACTAGACAAGTATGAACCTAGAAACGACCTATATAGCTTTGTGGAGCAGTTTGAACAAGTTTGTGAAGCAAACGGCCTCATGGACCCTGCACAACGCTCTCAAGCTTTTGGGCTGTGCTTAGGTGATAAGGGGAGGGTTTGGTACACTAGTCTAGATGTAGCCGAGCGCACAAACTTTGCCCGTCTTAAAGATCATTTTATCAAGAGGTTCTATAAGGCAGGATACTCTGATGGAAGGAAATCCCCTATGACGAGGAAGGAAATCCAGTCCTGATGGACTATCGACTGCGGTACTAGTGATGGTGCTAGGCAAAGGAAGAGGTAGAGGCTTTGGAGGACCAAGCTAGGATCCAATCTGGATTTGCGGTCACCCAGGCCATATTTCATCACGTTGCTCGAAAAGCGAACAAAAAAACCAGGACAAGGCTAACCTTCGATGCGTCGAGTGTGGGATCACACACATGTTTCTTGACTACCCTAGACGGAAACCATTAGCTAGTTCTACCAACGTGCCCTTGGGACTATTTGGTGTGGAGACCTTCGGTGGGGAGGATACTCCCATCCCACTGCATGTCATGATGTGAGCGCAAACAAAACAAATAGGCATCTCGTTACCTGGGCCAAGTAACCTAGATGCAGCCTCGTTGGGAAAGAAAAGCCAGAGGAGAAGGAGAAAGAGAACAGACGCAAAGATTACCCTTAAGACTGAGGAAGCTACAACCTTAGTGGCAGGAAAGGGGGTCACTGATGCCGAGGCAGAGACCTCAGCTCCTAAGATGGCAGAACTAGGGAGTGCCAAGGTAGGGGAATACCCCCATCCTAGACGGCAACTCGAGGCTATAGCCAAAGTTAAGGAGTGGGTCAAGGACGCCCAAGAACACCTTAAAGATGTAGAACCCATACAGGAAGATCAAATGGAAGACCTCTCTAGTGTGAGCACAACTGTTTCACCATCGCGACCTCAATCAGGAAACGCGCCCACACCACAAGAGATGCCACAAAGGCAAGACCAGGGAGAAGCTTGTCAACAAGCTAACCTGGACACATGGCCAAAGAATGGTGACCAAGGAGGAAGCCAACTACCTAGCAACCTCCTCACCACCTTAGTAACTACCCCAGTGACCGTGAGCCTGGGAGATTTGCTTAGGCAGCACCCTCCATTATGGCAAGAATTAAGGCACTAGGTGGAGGGAAAGGGGGAGCATACTGCCACTGACTTGCAGGAGCAAGACACAGTCACGCAAATTCCAAGCCTAACACTGCACTCAGCTCCAAGGTCACTGCACATCAACACTTTCTGGGAAGGCACGGAGATGCATGCAGTCCTACCTATCTTAGCCTTGGGGGATGCAACATGAAAAGGAATCGTAGACATCGCGGCCGGGGTCAGCGTCCTGGGCCACACAGTTCTACAGGCCTGAGGAAACCCACCTGTGAAAGCGTCTAGGTTTAATGTTATATTGGCCAATGGAATGAAGGTTAGACCATTCAGGGTCTTAAAGAATTGGCCAGTGAAGGTCGCAGGAGTGCAATTTTCCATGAACTTCATTGTCATGAAGGGTGTGGACTATGACATATTGCTAGGCCGGCCTTGGATGAGGAACACGTGAGTTATTGAAGATTGGGGAAACAACCTCATCTTCTTGGGGAATAGGACGGAAGCGGTAAGGGTTGAGATGGACACCTGGAAGACTACCCCAGCCGACCTCAATGCTATCTCGACCATGCTAAAAGGTGATGCCCATGCAAGCAAGCCCTATGGGTCATTGACCAAGTACATCCCTTGCCCTGAGGACGAGAGGGATTGGATGCATATCTTGGCAATCGTTGACCTACCATTCTTAGATGAGGAAGAGTTGTATAAGCAAGCTACCAAATCACCAAGCATGCCAACAAAGGAGCCCAGTGTTCTACTCTGCATGATGGTAGGAAGTTCACGTGATCCAGGGAGACCGGTCTTATTCCATATCCCCACCAACAAGCTTGAGCTTCAGGAAATCATAGAGTGCCTGACCAATAAACTGAAAGGCAACAAGGCGGCTAATCTAAAACCCCTAAGTGATCTCTTGGCTCGGCATGAATGGAAATGGACCAAAATTCACGATCTTAACCTATTATACAATTGGACTTTAATCACCGACAAAGAGGAGATTGGATTGACGAGCAGTCAAAGGGGCAAGATTCCGATGATGAGGGGTACGAGCATTGTTGCTCTGAGGTAGACGAAAGTGAAGAGGAGTTAAACACGATAGAATATGGCACTGAAGGGAGAACAATCGAACAGATCGAGGCAGACTCTAGGCCTAGAAGGGAAAGAGCAGGCATGAATGAAAAAGGAGTCATGCGGATGGAGTGCGATAGGACCTGGCTGGAGCACATGGGAGCCATGGATTACGAGCAGGCAGGGGTGGCGCAATTGTTGGTAGCTCCAATACTGAAGACGGATTCACCTACTGAACTATGACCCCCTGGCAAAACTCCTTCCTCAAGTGAGGGATGTGAGTTTAACTCGGAGTATGAAGTCATTACAGAGAGTGATCCTGAAATACCCCAACCCTCTAAGGTCAGGCGCACCAGAGGGGACTTGCTAGTCCACCTAAGGCGCAGACGGCTAAGGAAGGAGGCCAATAAGAAAACTAAAGATTTAGAAATAGAGAGGCAAAAGAAGCCATAGGACCTCCCCAAACACTTCACGAAGTTTAAGAAGGGTGATAGAGTGGTGGTGTTGCTAGGAGCAAAGAGACAAGGGCAAGCCAGTGAACCAATTGAGGGACCCGCCAAGGTCAAGGAAGTTGACCTGGCAAGGGAAGGCAAGAATCCTTGACCTATGTTCATCGCGCCGATGACCTAACTAAGGATGAGGAGGCTAGACTCGTTGCTCTCCTACGAGTCGATGTGTTTGCCTGGTCCCTGGAGGAACTTAGAGGAGTCAATCCTAGGGTTGTGACCCATAATATTCCAATGGGTCTAGACGTGGTGCCAACAAAGCAGCGACCTTACCCTATGAATCCCAAACATGCCTAGGCAGTAAAGGAAGAAATCGATAAGCTCATGAAGGCGGGATTCATATATGAGATCAAACACACGGATTGGGTATCGCCCATAGTGATCGTTATGAAAAAGAATGGTAAAATTTGGGTGTGCATGAATTACAAGAAGGTCAATGCCACTACGAAGAGGGATAATTACCCCTTACCATATACCAAGGCCATGCTAGAGAGGGTGGCAGGCAAAGAAGTTTACAGCTTCCTGGACGGTGTATCTGGCTATAATCAAGTGCAAGTGCACCCTGACGATAGGCACAAGACTGCCTTCGCCACGGAGTGGGGCGTATTCGCCTACATCATTATGCCCTTTGGGCTAATGAATGCACCTGCAACTTTCCAACAATTAATGAGCACCATATTCAAGGATATGCTATGATGCGAGTTAGAGGTGTTCGTAGATGACTTGTGCATACACTCTAATTGGGCCGAACACTTAGAGAGGTTGAGAGCAGTCTTTGAATGATGTCGGTTATACAAACTCTCATTGAAACCCTTGAAGTGCCAGTTCTGGGTAAAGCACGGATGCATCCTAGGGCACGTAGTGTCAAGGAATGGCATTGCCACTGACTTCTCAAAAGTCAGGGTCATCGTCGACCTACCACCACCCATTAACTACAAGGGCGTTCAGTGTTTCTTAGGCCATACGGGATAATACCGACGCTTTGTACTGAACTACACGCTGATTGCTAGACCATTGTACAAGCTGCTGATCGTATTCGAATGGATTGAGGAATGCTAGCGTGCGTATGAACAACTAAAGAAGGCCCTCACCACTGCACCAATCTTACGAGCCCTAGACCGAAGTATAACATTCCATGTACACATAGATGCCTCTAAGGTTGCTATTGGAGCTGTTCTATGCCAGCCTGGTGAACATAATCTTGATTACCCTATGAGCTTTGCCAATAGCAGGCAGCTCACCGAAACGGAGATGAACTATTCCACTACGGAAAGGGAAGGGCTAGCCATGGTGTTTGCTGCAAAGAAATTTAGGCATTATCTGTTGGCCACACCCTTCGTCTTTTTCGTTGACCATCAAGCCCTATTGTATCTTGTGAACAAGCCATGCACTACAGGTCGCATAGCGAGATGGCTACTTCTCCTGTTGGAGTTTGATTTCTCTGTGGTTGTCCGTAAGGGAAAGCAGCACTATATGGCAGATCACATGTCCCATATACCCACCACAGGGGAAGCTACTGGACAAGGCATACTTGACGACTTAGCGGACGCTCATCTCTTTGGTCTGTCCAGCAAAGGAGACTTGTTTAGGGCTGATTTGACACCATATTGGGCTGACGACGTGGTCCAAGTGCTAGAGAATGGTCTACCAGAGAGACCTATTGAGAAAGCCAGGCTGAGGAGACTTATCTTAAAAATCCAGCCATACCAACTGATCGCTGGCCAACTCTATAGGTTGGGGCAAGACGGTTTGTTGCGTAAGTGTGTGTGCGAGCATGAAATGCATGATGTATTGAGAGAGGCACATGGCGGGATAGTTGGCTGGCACTTTAGTGGGGATACAACCGTTCGTAAGGTGCTACAATCCCAACTATGGTGGCCCACCCTATTTCGTGACGCTGCTAAGTTTGTCAAACACTACGATGAGTGCCAAAGGACTAAGGTTCCCATGCGCAAAGATAAGATGGAGTTGACCCCCGTAATAGCACGACAGCCCTTCGAAAAATGTGGCATTGACTTCATTGGACCTATAAGTCCTGCGGCGCAATACTCCCAGGCACGCTACATCATTGTGGCAATGGATTACCTGACAAAGTGGGTGGAGGCAAGAGCCACTAGGAAGAACGATACTAGAACCGCTACAAAGTTCCTGTGGGAGCAGGTCTTTTCATGGTTTGGTTGTCCAATCGAACTAGTGAGTGATCAGGGCATGCACTTCATTAATGAAGTGATATCCCACCTACTCTCAACCTTCCTAATCATTCATAGAAGGTTCTCTCCCTACTACCCTCAAGCAAATGGCCAAACGGAGTCTGCAAATAAAATCTTAGTCAACGTGCTTACTAAGATAGTATCCACATCACGAAGAGACTAGGATAATAAATTGATGGCAGTCTTGTGGGTCTATCAGACAGCTTATAAGACGGTTGTCGGACAAATGCACTTTAGGCTGACATACGGAATGGAGGCAATTCTACCTTTAGAGTTCTTTGTCCCTAGCTTAAGAATAGCAGTTCAGGAGCATTGGGAGGGAAGAAAAGCTTGGACTGACTACTTAGTGGAGTTAGAGCATCTCACGGAGACTCGACTTTTAGCCACCCATGCTCTGATCTGTGAGAAGGCATGACGAAAGATGTGGTTTGACAAGCATGTCAACCAACGCAACTTTGATCAAGGAGACCTTGTCCTACTCTACTCGGTGAAAGGTCACAAATAGAAAATGAAATTTTGAGGACTAGGACCTTTTCGAGTGCGTGCAATTAGTAGAACGGGCAATGTCGAGTTGGAAACGCTCGAAGGGGAAGGAATAGGCTTCTTCAATGGCAGTCGCATGAAAAAGTACTATCCTCCTTCCCATCCAGTGCATGAGCCACCAATGCGTGAAGCTCCTATCAACGTCTGTGTGGCCACAATTACCGAACTAACAGATCAAGATGAAGAAGAAGTAGCACCCGCCTACCTACGAATCACGGTCACTGTAGAATGGACATATTCTTTTGATGCCCTGATCGACGAAGGTGCCGACCATAATATCTTGACACATGACCATTGGACACGCATTGATCAGCCTAAATTACAACCCACAAATGCGAAACTTAGCCCACTTGGGGGCAACACTTACCCTCTCTTAAGAAAATACCAAGTGGCTGTCTCCGTCGAGTCTGAAAGCGTTCCAGTCGTCTTTTATGTGTTACCAAACACTAAGGGGGTTGGTGATAAATCACTATTAGGCCGCACTTTCAAAAAGCAAACAAAATGTAATGTGGACTACAACCTAGATCGCATCCATTTGGCCGTAGGCAATGTGCGCATAGTAACTACTTTCAACAAGGGCCATCTTGCGCCTTCTACAACTGCAGAGCCACTGATGGAGACCCCCACGACCAAGCCTAAGGAGAAGGGCATGGATATCTTACCCCATGCTCCAACCACCAGAATCAAACCCACCCAAGGAATTCACATGGCCAAAGAGCCCACGCACATATGGGTGCCAAAAGGACAAGGGCCACCTTCTGGTAGACCATAGAAACATGCTCCTAAACACAAAAACTATCAATCGCAGCCTAAGAGGCAAACCAGATGCTATCGACATAGGCGCACCACCACGCCATGATGGATATCAAAAGATCTCCTCCGAGCACAAGGATACTATGAGGGCAACCCCTAGATATGGGTGCCTAAGGGTGGACACTCAAGAAGCTCAACCCTGCGCAACCCCACTCCAGCTGAACAAGCTGGCACATGCAAAGCACAAGTCACAAAGAACATTGAACTAGCACCAGTGATGATTAAGGATCCCCAACACATTCATTGTCCCAAACTGGATGTCCCAGCACCATCCAAGTCAGAGGAGGTGCACACCCTCATGCCAACTCGAATAGAATGCAGCACGCCTCCTATGTCACGGAAGCTTGCTGCAGCATCTCCAAATGCTCCAGAGTGCAAAGTCCCATTTGTGATGCCACCAATGGAGTCACCACTGTCCAGCCCAACTGCGCCATCACCACCAGCAGGTCTTAAGCCTTCGTATGAAAAAAGATCTTTCCTTTCAGCGGGCCAAGGATCTCGCTGAGACCTTACGGAATGACGTAGTGGCATGCATCAAGGAGTTGGATGACACCTTCACTACATTCGCTAGAAGCTATGAGAGGCTTAATCTAGGACTTCTTGACAAACCACTCGCTTCTGATGTTTGCGCGTTGCCGTGCACTTGGGAGGACTATGAGTTTATGACCATCAAATTTCCCAAAATTGCGACCGAGCTAATCACTAATGGAGAGATCTCAAAGGAGAAGCTATTCTCAGACGACTAGTCACCTCCTACTGCAAGCCTGCTCGCCCTACACCTGAACGAGAATTGGAGGAGCTCACGCAGCTTGTCAGCTCTGCTTCTCCATTCTTACAACTATGGTATGCCTTACGACTCCAATGGGAGAAAAAAGGCCACTGTATCATGACCAATGCTGAGCAAAGAAGGGCAATCAAAACAATTGAACACGACCCTACTTACCTGGCACCTCTTTCATTTAGAGTTTTGGCCATTACACGCAACATACACTTGGATGATTAGGTATTGGCCCAACCATACATTGACCAGTTCCTCACGAAAGAGGAGTTGCACATTGCTAGTCGCCTCAACTCCGAGGACATCTTTCATGATGTCTTGACCTACATCACTCAAGCTTCCATACAACCATGTGAACTCGACCTACATCTTTCATGATGTCTTGACCTACATCACTCAAGCTTCCATTTAACCATGCAAATTTGATCGTCATGCCCAGTTGGAGTATAACCCTAACCTTTACACTTAGTTTTTGGCCAAATAGCTCGCCCCACACAGCCCATGCGAGCCCTCCTCCTCCCCTCGTAAATCCTAAAAAGGATTCTCGTAACACTTAGCAAAAAGGGGGGGAAGAGCAAGCGACAACCAAGTGATGAACCAAGTGACGTAGCAAGAGATATAAAGGCTGAAAGTGATCAATTGAATTAAAATAGGAAAGAATGCAAGGAGAAAGTAGATGTTGGTTGTGAATTATTTTTTTAAAGTTTCATTCCTCTGAATCCGCATGGCAAACTGTCACGCACATTCTTTCTTGAGTTTTGCTAGGAATGAATCAAGTTATAACTCTGACGTTGACTTGGGTGATGAGACAGGCACCTACCATGGCAGGACAGGGTAGACTCCCATTTACAAAAGCAGAGCTGACAAAGTGTGGAATCAGCATCGAGACGCGTGGATTTAGCCAATTCACATTCAAGCATACCATGAATCTAGATGAAGCCATCTTGGAAGAGCCAGCCGTGAGGGAGCTAGTGGACAAATGTAACCTCCAAAAGTACATAGAGAAGGTCGGACAGGCAGTTGACTATGGCATGTGCGCAGATTTCTTAAGGAGCTTTGATGAAGGATGGAGTTGGGGCACCATCACAGTGAGGGCGGGTGATCAAGAAAGAAGGGTGCAAGTGCCCCTTAACACAAACATTGTCGATTGAGCCCTGGGGCTTGTGCCCAAAAAAGAAAGGCACCCAAAAAGAGATGTGTATGCCATGCTAGGAGTCAGAAAAGAGGACGTGCACACGGTCGATGGAATCAATCTAGCTGACATTCGAGACCCTACAATGAGGATGCAAGCTAAGATGATCCACGCTCTTTTCTCGGGCCACAGATACAATGCACTCATGAATAGAATCAGTGTGCCACTGCTGGAAAGCATCGCGATAGGAGTTCCGGAGGAGGTGTTCTGGAATGGCTTTGTCCAAAAGACTATCAGGAGTTCAGCTGCCCTTCTAGCTCCAGCCACAGCACCAGTTGGCGGGGAATCCCCGGCCTCTACCGCATAATCCACAAGAAAGAAGCCTGCCACAAAAGCCTCTACAATTAGATATGGAGATGTCCTCACTACAATCATTGACGAGGCTATCAAGGATGCAAGCGGAGAGGAAGAGCAAGTTAAGCACCAAAGCTCACCACATCATGAGGAAGAAGGCTCAAGCGAAGAGACATCAAGCGACGAAGGAGAGCTTGAAATACCACCCACTCAAATGGCCGAGCCAAAGAAGCAAATGAAGACTGGCAAGAGCCAAAAAAAGAAGGAGGAGGAACTAAGAAAAGAGGAGCGGGCCGAGGTGAAGAGGGCTCAAGGAGAGTCAAGGAAGATGGAGGAGCAACGACGGAAGGAATTAGAGAGGAGTCAAAAAAGGCAAAAGAGGAAAGGCAAAGAAGGGTAGAGGAGGAAGCCCACGAGCTGAGGATGAAAGAACTAGCTGAGTTGGCAGAGGCCACTTGCAGGTTTGTTGAAGAAACTCATGGAAGGGGAGAGATCAACCCCTTGAGTCCTCACCATGAGGCCGAAGCAAGTGGCAAGATGAGGGCATCCCTAGTGATTGTAGGCAAGGGGAAGTCACTGTTACACCCCCTGCCTTCCTCCTTCGTGCCAGTGCCAATAGACACCACAACTGCCCCACAACCCACTCCCTCTTTGGACACGACCCAGCTGATGAGCATGATGTAGATGCTCATTAGTAAAGTGGCTGAGATTGTCCTAGAGACTGGAGTGAAAAGACCTGCCACTGTAGATGCCGAGTCCAGGAAATACCCAAAACGGCAAAAGCTAGAAGCGTCAACCACCACTGCTCCTATTCCCATGCCACTTGGTGCGGACTACGATGCCTACGTGGCTGAGCTCCTAGCACAATTGGATAAAGAAAAGGAAGAAAAGAAGGTGGCTCTATTAGAGCTGGAAAAGGAAAGGGAAACTTCGGCAGCCCTGAGGCTTGAAGTTTCAAGGCAAGGAGCCAATCGACAAAGGGAGGTCAAAGTGTTGCAAGATCAGTTGGAGGCAAAAACGAAAGAAGCCCATGATAATGAAGGCCACCTGAGACAGAGGCTAGAGGACAAAGAATAAAACCTGGTGGCCGAGCAGCGGAGCTTAAAGTTGCTCGTGTAGCAATATGTTGACCTGGAGCAAAGAACAGCTAGACTAGAAGGATATGGACAGTTGGCAGCTCAAGAGGGTGAGCCGAGCGAGCGGTAGGAGAATACCATAGCAAGGCTACAATATGAACTTGAGGAACAAGATAGGCTGGAGAGAGAGATAGAGTTCCTAGCACGGGAAAGGCCAGCAACCCTCGCAGCAGAAGCACAAGGGCAGCAATAGGAGGCACAATGCCTGCAAGGTGCGTTGGAAGTTGCCAAGGAAGACACAGAGGCCCTCATGGCCATGGCCTTCACGCAACGAAGACTGCACCTTGCGGAGATCCAGAGCCACGAGCAGCTAGCGCAAGAAAAGTCAGAACTAATCGCTGAGGCAAAATAGAAATTTAATATTGCAAATCAAGCGAAAGAAATCGCCGAGCTAGCTCAAAATTCTAGGAAGTGGCACCAACTCTAGGCCTTAACAAACGAATAGCAGTAGGTGGTAACCACACTAGTAAGTGAGCTAGAAGAGGAAAGAAGAAAGATGGATGAAAGAGCCAATGCATGGGAAGAGAACAACTTTGAAAGAATTAGGCAGTTAACGGAGAGCTTGGTAGTGTTCAAGTGCAAGAGAGTGCTTGCCAAATCCAGGGCTGAAGCAGCTGATGTATGCACCAACGCCTAGAGGCAAGCCTTTCTCAGCACCGTGCTCCATGTCACCCAAGTAGAGGGCGATGATTCAGTGGAGAGGGTGAGAAGGAAGATGGAGTTGACTATCCGAGCACTAAGATATGGCCTTCAAGAACAAGAGCTCCCCACTGGCACAAGACTCACCAAGGAGCAGCAATTCCACTATCTGCATCGTGTCGGCCTCTCCACCGTTGAGCTCAAAGAACTAGGGTTCGAAGAATAGGAGCAGCCCACACCACCATCACAAGTGACCCTAGCAGTGACCGAGCAGAATACCAAAGAGGGCCTGGACTTGGAGTAGGAGGACGAAGAAGAACAATGAAAAACGCCCAGTCCACCTCTACCAGACCTCCCTCCAGACGAGCCCAAAGATGCCCACATGCTTGAGTGCATCATGGCAACCAGAAGAAAGAGGAAGGAACTGGCAGAGGATGCACAACACAGAGCACGGTCACTACCCAGACAATTCCCTGACAAACCCATGCCACTACGAGGGGACCCCAACCCTACCAATTGGCCTCAGGAATTGATCATCTGGCATGATCGGGAGTTCCAGATGAGACCATTTGAGCTTTCATTTGCCTATCCATGCTTGCTGGACCGTGTGTTGCCCCTAGGCATCCTATCCAAGATCAAGGACCTAGCCAATGACTTGGCAAATAGATGGATAGAAGAGAGGAGCCTTATTATAACCAGGTGGAGGCAAGAGCCTCTACAGATAATTGGCAGGACAAGGTGAATCGGGTTCCCAAATCCATCCAAGGCTACGAGGCGTAGCCAAAGTGGCGGAGGAGGATTTGGGACGCCAATTTTGACGCTTGGACTGCCTTTTGCAGCTCACTTCCCGAGATACGAAAAGACCCCACCGACATGCCCTACCCCCGTCGGCATGAGTGGATTATGACCGCACTATTCATGGGGATTTTGATTTTTTGAGAATATATAATGTAAATGCCCGAACTCTCGAGGAATGCCTATTTTTTAGAGTAGAAGATCTCCTTCCATCCATCAACTGCTTCCTCGTGGACTTTTCTTCTTGCCCGGATCCCACCTTCCTAACCACTTGCAATTATCTTAGGCTGATCAAATTCCTATTAATGCAGAAGCCTACCGCCGAGAGGAAGCCCACCTTCCCCCCCTCTTTTTTGACATCAATCTAGGAATAGATAGTAGGGCTATGACTAGATTAATGATGAGGGCAACTCTACTTCCCTCTTTTTGCTTAGAACTCTTAGAGAACATGAATGGCACCCGCTTCATGAGGTGTAACCATCCCTTTTTGTCATCCACACCTCTGAAGGCCCAGGTTGCTACTAAAGAATACCTCCAAAGCTGAGCCTTTCTATCCTAATGCTTGCGACCACCCCGTGCTTTGGCTTAAGGTGATAGGCACTAGCCAAAACACCTTCTATGTATACAACGACCAAAAAAGAAAGAAAGAAAGAAAGAAAGAAAAAGGCATGAATCCTCACTTTGATCACCACATCTAGGGTTCCCCCCTAGCCCCTCTCCCCACTTCACGCTTAGGGCACATCAGGCAGGACTTCGAGACCTGTCATCCTAAGCTTTGCACTACACCTCCAACCACACACCAACCGGGTCCTCAAGTGTGGGACATTACCAAGGGCCTGCCCAAGGTTAGACCCATCTCTCAGTTCCTTTGTACATGCACTTACACCACACCATGAGACAGACACACTCCTTAGGGAGTGGAAAACTTTTTCTTGTAGGTTGTTCATAACTCAAGTGGGACCTGGCATTGGCATAGATCTTGGAACCACGTGTTCTTCAACTGATTACGGAGGCCCAATTTTGACAATCATCATCGAAGAAACATTCCTGTGTGACAAAGGTCGAGCATCTTCATACAGATCAAAGCACGCTGGAATCTCTCCAAATCATCAGGAATCAACACCCCATCAGCTCTCATTCATAGCACCACCTTTTTGATCGTGGTCATCTACCCACCAATTCTACATAGCACCAACCCCAACGACCCTGCTGCTCACCACCCCAGTGCCATGGGACTGGCACTCCACTAGGAGAGGGGTAATGTTTACCACAGCACAGAGGAACGGAAAATGGAGTAGACGTGTGGGAAAAATGGAAAAAGGAGATAACCAAGAAGGCACAGGACAAAGGAAGGAAAAGACGTCCTGGATGGAGGTCAGACCCTGAAGATTTGAATGATGGTGGCGCCTCGAGAAAAGAAAGGAGTAAAATCGGTCAGACCCTGAAGATTTGAATGACGGTGATGCCTCAAGAAAAGAAAGGAGTAAAAGTGCACCATTAAATATGAAGGCGCTCCCAAATCCTTGTAAAAAGAGCACCGGGCTCTCCTGTGCAAATTGTAGGCATTAGTGGAAATGGGATAAGTTAGAACGGTGGGAAATAGGAACAGAAGGCCTAGGCTAATGGCCAGCCATGTAAAAAGTGGGAATGACTGCCCAAAAAGTAGGGCATGTATATAAAGTTCAAAAGTGAATGCGAAGGTCATTCTTGTGTGTGGCCAAAAGTGGCTCTCTTCTTCTTCTTCTTCTTCTTCTTCTTGCTTGCTTGCTTGAGCTTGTGCTTGAGAGAGGGAGTGTGAGAGTGTGAGGGAGTGAGTGTGTGAGGGTGAGGGATCGGGGAGGAGAAACTCTCCATCTTCTCCTCTCTTCTTCTCTTCTCTTGCTCGCGGTGATGGAGCTTAGAGCGTGGAGCTTGAGGATGGAGCTTGCTTGAAGCTTGCACTTGAATCATGGAGCTACTGGAGTGCGCGGGAGAGGAGGTAACTTGATCGACATGGAGGTAACTTGATCGACATGGAGGTAAGCTCACTACACCCGTAGATATGGATGGCACATCGGCTATGTGAGAGGTAGCCATAAGTGCTCAGCTTGGAACGCTTGAAACAATAAGCAGTCCGTGGGTCTTGGTGGTTGAGCGAAAGATCCCACAACCATGTGTGCCATGTGTAGGGTATTAAGCAGGGGATGGCTTGAGGGTTCAATAGTCATAGGTCATGTCTATTTGTATCTATCGATTGGCAATGTTGCTATATTTGCTATCCTATATTCTTCTTGGATAAATGATAGCAATTATGATTATGATTATGCAATTTCAATTCTCTCATGTTTTGATTATTTTTCATCTATTTTTCTTGTGCTGCATAATATAAGATTGATTTGCTATGCTCCTCTTTCTTTCATTCCGAGCTAATTATAAATTAGATAGTTTGTGGTATTTTTTACTTTGTTTGTACCCGATTACAAAAAATATATATCAAGCCATCCAAAGAAGCAAGAAAACCTCTTGTTGATAGAACATCTTTATTATGCTTTGGGTGAGGGATGTGAGGATGGCATCCTTTATTGAGATGATGGTTCTATAAAAAAGAATCAAAATTATCTCTAGGAATTTCCACGATCGATGCTCTATTAAGGCAAAATCTATGTGTTTTCAGCTTCTAAAAAACTTGCATGCTTGATTGCACCTTCACAAAAGATTAAACTTGGCTCTAATTATTTGCCAATTGAGAAAAAATATATATCAAGCCATCCAAAGAAGCAAGAAAACCTCTTGTTGATAGAACATCTTTATTATGCTTTGGGTGAGGGATGTGAGGATGGCATCCTTTATTGAGATGATGGTTTTATAAAAAAGAATCAAATTATCTCTAGGAATGTCCACGATCGATGCTCTATTAAGGCAAAATCTATGTGTTTTCAGCTTCTAAAAACTTGCATGCTTGATTGCACCTTCACAAAAGATTCAACTTGGCTCTAATGGTCTGCCAATTGATATGTTTAATGGATACTTTAGCTTCTCAATTTTTGGTGTAAGAGGGAATAGTCCAAATTCCTCTTAGCTAAATGTAACTTAAATCCTTGATTGTTGTGGAGACATGGGGATGGACATCCGATAGTAATTTGTTGCCTTCTAAAAGGCCCAAAGTTATTATTTTGAAATTTATGCACCTAACAACTTTCCTATGAGGGCCAAATATTGCAACATGCTCAAGGATACAATCAAAGATGAAAATACAATAGCATTGGGGGATCAATGCTTGGGATAAATCTCATGGTTTCATTTTTTATGTTTGCAATTGAAAAAGAATCCAGAGATAATTTAGTCAATGGTATGATGGATTTGGAGGAAGTTCTGGAATTGCTACAACTAGGAAATGCTTCATTTGTGTGGCATAAGCACCATGTATCAAATACCAACCACGGCATGAGGCTTGACAAAGCATGTCCCTCAAAATGAATACTAGATTTCCCCTTCCCTGAGTGTTAAACTTTTGCACCACGTTCAAGATTCAAACCATGTCCCCATTTGTGTGACATGCAAGATGGTTATACCTACCATGGTCACCGAGCCACCCCACCATATAAACTTAATTACTCCTTTTTGGGGTGATTGAAATCCAATGATAAGATCAAGAAGGATTGGGCTAATTCCTTCAACATCATGTAGTTCCCCTTGAAATGGTGGGAGAACTATATCAAGGTTATTAGTGCAATGTTGGAAAGTCTATTGCTTATGATAAGAAGTATTAGCTAGTTGAATCCTCTTCCTACATCAAGAAAATATTAAAAGCATTATTCAGTGATCATACATACTAGATGCTATAGAGAGGACTTAAGCTTTTGTCAGGACCTAGAACAGGCCCGACACTAGCTATCGGCACTAGCTAAGCCTCTCTAATACTCACAAGATAACCCCACATGGCCAGGAGCATCCAAGAGACATACTGCCCTAATCACTACTGCAGATATCGTATTTGTAGTAAAATGTAGTCTAACAATTGCCTTTCCCTACTCCTCAAAGGGAGATCCCATACATCTTGGTATAATATACCAACATAGTACAAACATGAAGGAGGAAACCCCTCCGATTGAATGTCGGCCCCACTGCAACTCTCATACACCGAGAGGTTTGGCCCCTTGATGCGCTGTTCTAACATAAAGAACATACAAACAATCTCCACTCTTATATATTTTGAACGATCTAGGATATTTGATATTTCCTTACCAAGCTTGCCCCAAGAAACCATTCATCTACCCTACAGCTTGGGTTTTCCTTCAAACTCCATGTAGGTCAATGTTTGAAAAGCAATTGCAATGTGTCTAGGTTTGATACCATGTTATGCTCAATGTAAGTGTGAATGACCATTGTGCTCAAGCACTTTATCATTAGAAACCAGCTAGCTCAAGTACAAAGACAACCCTTCAATGATTTTCCAATTAATCGTATGTGTGTGACATTGATAGAGACTAGCACATAATTTCTTCGTGCTACTAGTCTCCTTAATTCAAACAATAGTCCATCCTATATGTTGTGCATAGACAAATAAATCAGAGTTTGAATCATTTTTAGAAAACTAACCACTTTTACAAACCCTCGTTCCTCCTACAGTTTAGGTTTTGCATTCGCTAGTGGGTAGGTATAGGGTTCATTTGTATGTAATTTTCCATATAAAAATCGATAAAACCACACTATAACATAGAAACAAGGCTTGATTAAAACTTGATCTTCATGCTCCAGTCTTTTTATACACTCACAAACATAAAATGTATTTTTTTCTAATTTTTTAGGTGCAAAACTAAAATTTTCCTTATTTTCTCTACTTTTTTCCATTTATTTGTTCATAAAAATGTGATATTTTCTAATTTATGAGTCTTCACTGATCATGTTGATTGAATATTGATTTTTTTCAGTTTAAACTATCCCATATGCATTCCATTTTCCAACCCGAAACGAAAGAAATTCTCATTTTCCTTCATTTATGATGCATTTCGGCTTTTTGATTATTTATTATGACTATGTACAACTACAGGTTCTATATTTTTCCATGTACATGCCTCAACCATACTTCAAACATGATTCATACAAAATTTCTTTCCATGCGCACATCATTAAAGCCATCAAATATCAAAACAATGTAATTTTCTTTGTAAAAATTGGGCATACCGCTTACTTACATGTTGAGTGTTTTTATGCAATGATTTCGTGCAGCCAACGGACCCATCATTTGTTCCCCGACCGTGCTACACATTGCCTCTCATCCTCCCTTCGACCTTGGAGCACTCCGATTCACGCCGAACAAGCATCCTCCACCGTGTCCTCTTCTTGATTTTTTGCGTGTGACTAGCCCCTTAAAGGAGAGAGAGGGAGGAGAGAGAAAGATTGGATATGTATCTTAGACATCAGCCAACCATTCCACGAGTGGACTGCAATAATCAGAGGTGGAAAAACCAAGAAGTTCATTGGTATAATCTGATTGGGGGATTCTTTGCAATCTCCCCAACCCCCTTCCTCATAATCGTTGCCAATAATGGGGGGGTGGCACATACTACAGGCCACCATTTCAAAATGGCACGCCCCCTCCCCCCCCCCACAAATCGAGTTTCTTTTTTAAGGGTCCCCAAGGGCCCCCCTCAACAATGCCCATTCCCAACTTTAAAGACTTTTGGCCCTTTTTGTGACCTTTGTTCCGTCCGGCTTCCAAACTAGCTCATCTGGCGTCCGAATTGACAACTGAAAATTCTTGCTTGCCCGACTTGGGGTCCCACACTGCCAATCACTTGCTTTGGCTCAATCTGACATCCAAAAAATTTATGAAAATTTTGCGAGTGCTCTTTGAAATTACTTTGAAATCTCTTCTTCTACGACTCATAAAAATTCCCACATCTGTCTTTGCTGCTTCCGATGTGGTCAAATTCTGCCTTAAATTTTCTCTTCTCCGCATATTTCCCGCACTTTTCTAGGATTTAAAATTCGCTCTCATTAGTGACCACGGGATACGGTGACTCGGTTCGTTGAATCCCATGAAGAGATCTACACAAACATAACCAGAAAGAGCATCAAGCTAATACCAGAAATAAACAACAAAATATGCCACAGCTCTCGCCCTACCACTGACAAAACCAAGGCATAAAAATCCACAAGGGATAGGCCTAGCATAATCTGACAAAAATCTAAAGCAAGTTGCTAGCCAACTGCTCTAATACGAACTGGCTAAAAAGCCTATCAAAGAGGTCATCCTAGTGGTGGTCTGAATTACTTGCCTAACTTAGGACAAGTGGACTAAGAGCTCCTACTAGATGAGGACTCCTATAGCATGGTCATCATAGTTTTCTTCTAATATATTTTCCGTTCAGGGTTTCCCTACTCAGGCGTGTAAAAAGGAGGGAGCTGAGCGTAGAGTGACCCAAGGAGAGCAGGGCATTGGTCTTAGGTCTTGACTCGGTACCCAAGAACCTACCAAGCCCTTGCGAGGTGACACTTAATCATTTTTTTAATGCTCACTATTATTTTCACTCCAACCTTTCTTTCTCTTTTCTATTATGCTAGTTGCTATCCCTAGTAGGAAGACAAGGCATCGAGGTCTGACTCGACCCCAGGAACCTACCAGGCCTCTACAAGGCGATAATCAATTGTTTGTAGGAAATTCATTCCTTCTTTTTTCATTTTTCTTATTGAGGGGTTAGAACCCCTTTTTACACACCTCTGTAATTTTATTTCTTATACTCATAACTTTCTCTTCTTTTGATATTTTGGCAGGCTTCTCTAACTACCTCACACTAGTAGGGACTCCTAGGATAGCTACCTAGCAAGCAGAAAGGACAAGATCGCAACAAGGACTACCCTCTATCATAGATCTTTATCGCCTAACAATGTGAGGTAGAAAACTACTCAAATCTCCCCAAGATTTACCTAACCAAACCCTAGGACTTCATGCCTTGCTTGCCGGTCCCCAACAAATGAAAAGAAATTATCCCATACATACACATATAACATTTTCAGCTTAAGGGAAAACTTAGAAAGGGGACGTTACCACCTGGAATGGCCACAAGAAGCTCCTTCGTAGCAAATGCTCCCTCCAATGATTTTGTCAACCTATATCATGCAGTCACTAAAACAAAAAATCATTAAATGTACTAGCACCAAATAGACATATGGCCTTCTTGGCCTTAAAAAATATCACATTTCGTGGTCGAAAGAAATAAATAAAGCATTTACAAGCCCTCTTGGCCTAAGGAAATAGAACATTTTAATCAACCAATTACATGGTTTTCTTGGCATATACATTGCATCTTATCTGGCTAGCCAATGATGAACCAAAGATGTCATGAGATGTAGGGCCTAGCCCCATCTCTTATGCAATGCAACTCAAGACTTGATCTTGGGTTTTTGTAGATCCACTAGCCCAAGTCTTTCTACTGATATCTCAACAATAAGGCCATCCCTTCTTGGGTACTATGAGCTGAATGAGTGACCTCCTTGGGCTTATATATCTCATCTCCTTGGTTATTATTCAAAATGATCGGTCATCCCAACTTTCTAGAAACTTCGCCTACAAGGAGAATCATAAATTTATGATCGTTTAACCCTTCCTTGTTTGGATCATTACATGCATCAATGGTACAACCCAAACTAGGTAGAGCTTCAATCCTAGGCCCATCACATAGATGCATCTTAGGGTAGTGCATATCATCAGATGTATCCATATGGCCTTTGGTCTCCTCCTCGGAATTTGTCAAAGCATAACCGCATGGAATTCTTGGCCTTCCACCTAATGCATCAATAGTATTTTTGGGGGTTTTGGGCCTCCAGACCCATCTTACATTTCTCTTTATATGCTTATACATTATCGATTTGCCACATTAGTCTAATGGACTCAATGTGCACTAATTGCTATAACCAGATGGCCTCACATCCTCATTATGACTTCCATCAAGTAGCACAAGTGGACCTTTGGCATCATGTATCTTCTTCATATGACATGTCTTTACTTGCCTTTGTCCACTCTACAATGATTGATTATTCGTAGGAACCATGCTCTTACTAAAAGGAATAACATCTACTCGAAAGCATGATTCATCCATAAATTGTAAAAGTCTTTCAAGAGCCTTACTAGGAGCACAACTAGAACCACACATAGCACGCTTATCTACACTTGTGGACCCAATGGTTATATCACTAGTGCTTCCACAACTACCTCTCAAACCCTAATGGGACTTGCTTGGCTTGAAGTCTTTTTACCACCAAGAGACATATTATCCCTCCTCATTGGATTGCCACTTCCTACTTGGAGATTTTGGCTAACAAGATCTCCTACTAAGGTTGTCTTGGTATTAGCAAATGAATTTTGTCCTTGCAAAATTGGTTGTGGATATTTGGATGCACTTGCACTAAATGGGAAAAACTCCAAAAGTTTTCCCAACATCTTCGAATATACTGCTCATAGTCAATTGTACGCATCTTGGCCTCATTTAATGACTTAGGATATTGCATTCTCACTTGGATTTGTGTATCAAGCACTAAACCACTCATAAAGAGCTCACACAACACATCATTTGGTAACATAGTGGCTCTTCTTGGCCAAATCTTCAAAATGTCATCAAAGGCTCTCGTATACTCTTTCACAGACATGAGTCATGGTGGGAACCTTCTTCTAATACTCATCTAGGAATCTATCACAAAGTTCCTCAAAGGCTTGAATTGACCCTTTTGGGAGACTCCAATACCATTTCCTAGCTTCTCCCTTCATATAACGTGTCCGCTCGTCCACTTGTGGGACACGTCTTAGCAGCCCATCGGGAAGAGAGTCTAGAAAGTGCCGCCTGGCACTCGCAAGGAATGTCACAGGGTTTGCGCTCTAGGTCTTCCCGAGTCTGCCCCGAGTGGAAGTGTCCAACCGTTCCCACTTAGGACTGACCTGAAATCGGGGTTTCCTTCCTATCAACGAAGTCTCTAGGGAGTAGCTAGCAGATGAACCACTTTGCGTAGGAACAACAGAGTTGAAGCGGATTTATGTTGCACTTGGTTCATGGAGAATGGGAAACGAGAGGGATGCGGAGCTCAACCTCTCTGTCCATAAGGCATAGTCACATTCCATTCCCCTAAAATAGCATAAATCGGGATTCTAACTCTACTAACGCTAGGTCTTCATAGTCTCATTATCATGTCTTTTGAGAAAAGTTCCCTACTAGGCGGGACCACCCTTCCGTAGGATGGACCCAAATCACGTCCACCGCACTTTCCTCGGTTTGCTTAGTTATCTAATTACCTACCACATTATGTTTGACATGCAAAAGTAGCTTCCTTAATTAATCAATTTTAAACGCAGGTTTCTTCACGTAACTTAGGCACTGATACAAAAACAATGTCAAGCAAGTTTCTTTTTCAAATATCTGATCTTTATTTATCTTAGTCCCGAAATACATCAAGTATCATGCCCGAAGGTTATCCCAGTAATCAGCAGGATTGCTGCTCTAAGTTTCCGCTCGTAGACTAGTGCACGGGCCTCGAGATCCCATCGCGAGTCATATTGGCCTCTTGTGCGGGATCCGGAGGCAAGGAATTTACAACTAGAGCCTCCCCTAGCACCCAAGCGTCCTCCCGCTCCAAGCAGCACCCACAGAGAGACCTCTCGCGGCGAGTTCGGTCCACATACCCGGCGCAACTAACAACCCCATTGGATAGGGCCGGGCAGACAGTCAGAAGTAACTGAACCTGTCTCTCCCTCCAAGATTTTAACTTGAAGCATTAAGTGTTTTGCCTTGAGTTAGTTCCTTGAGCAAAGAAGTTCAAACAATGTACCTAAGTGTATAATCACGATCATCTCAGAGGTCGTTTGTACGTCCAACTGCTAAGGTGTGATTCCTTCTTCCGGAATACTCCCAGCATTCGATCCTGGATCTTTCGTGACTTGGCAAGAATCTAAGGGCTAGGCAAGCTAGACTGCTTGTTTCCCTTTTTCTTTGGGTTAGTGTTTGTACCCTACCGACCTAATTATCCTTACCTTAGGTCTTCTTGTAAAATAGATCATGGACAACCCCGTCATCCTCGATTGGTCAACTTGCTAGTTATTTCCTGGATCCCTTGTAGTACCTATGTACCTTTAACTTTGATCTTAATTGATCAAGATTGTCTATCCCCTTGGCCATGGTTGGTCAAGATGGTTCTGTTTAGAACAGTTCCTACTCTGTCTTGAGTGTAATCTTCTTAAGCCCTCCTAATAATACTCACAAGCGCTTAAGCTTTTACCTATCCCTCTTGAAGTCACCAAGGACTTTGACATGGGACTCATGGATCTCAGTCCCGTTTGATAGATTACAAACAACGTTAGATTTTCCCAACAACTTAATGCACACAAGGTAATGCCATGCCTTCATTTCAATGCTCGCAATTTCGATATAATCCATATGATATTTTATGCCACACATGAGAAGGTACTTTCTAGGCATGCAATCTTAACATTATCCTCTATGTAATTATTTACACGATCTATAACCTTCTTGAATGATCTAACTTTATGTGATCATTGTATGCGTCTAGCTGCACTTTAATCTTTTCTACAGATTATTACATGTACCTTAGAATCCATCTTGCGATATGGAGATGCACTTTGTTTCTTTCAATATCCTCTGAAGTGCATTTTAAGCAAGAACTTGTGCAAGTAATAATGCACTTTATGCAGGAATTCTTCAAGACATTTTTGGTAAATTATGATGCAATTATCTAATCAATTTCACCTATGGTGATGCCATCTTACAATGGAAATTACCTTGCTTGTTACATACATCACAACTAAGTTCATACCTAGGAAGTTATCAAACACGCAATTTAATGTGATGCATGTGAATATGATTTTTTGTCGTGATAATTATAACTTATGATTTAATAATAGAGCAACCTCGGTTTGGAGTGAAGCCGTGATTCCAGTGGTATTGATGCCTGATGAACCGTTCACGGTTGCGGTGCCACCTTGTTTCGAACCTCCATCCACACTTGTAGGGTTTCTAGCCATCTTTGTGGAACTACACTTCGAGGCCATACTTAAAGACGCATGTATGAGTGATAGAGTTCTCACACTCTCCTATGCAAAATTCTTACCGCCTCTCCTTGAGTGGAGGAAGAGATTGAAGGGGGAGGGGCGTATTTTCGGAGATGTCAAGAGGGGTGTGTGACCTCTCTTTAAGGAGGAGGGAGGTGAAGAAGCTTCCAGAAGCTTCTCTCTCTCTCTCTCTCTCTCTCTCTCTCTCTCTCTCTCCTTCTTCTTCTTCTTCTTCTTCTTCTTCTTCTTCTTCTTCTTCTTCTTCTTCTCTCCCTCTTCTTCTTCTTCTTCTTCTTCTTCTTCTTCTTCTTCTTCTTCTTCTTCTTCTCTCTCCCTCTTCTTCTTCTTCTTCTTCTCCTCTCTCTC
This sequence comes from Lygodium microphyllum, assembly GCF_053477565.2. Classification (NCBI taxonomy): domain Eukaryota; kingdom Viridiplantae; phylum Streptophyta; class Polypodiopsida; order Schizaeales; family Lygodiaceae; genus Lygodium; species Lygodium microphyllum. Next base: position 136,144,051 of record NC_141140.1, on the reverse strand, counting down.
TCTCTCCCTCTTCATCTTCTTCTTCTTCTTCTTCTTCTCCTTTTCTCTCTCTCCCTCTTCTTCTTCTTCTTCTTCTTCTTCTTCTTCTCCTTCTCTCTCTCCCTCTTCTTCTTCTTCTTCTTCTTCTTCTTCTTCTTCTTCTTCTTCTTCTTCTTCTCTCTCTCTCTCTCCCTCTTCTTCTTCTTCTTCTTCTTCTTCTTCTTCTTCTTCTTCTTCTCTTCTTCTCTCTCTCTCTCCCTCTTCTTCTTCTTCTTCTTCTTCTTCTTCTTCTTCTTCTTCTTCTTCTTCTTCTTCTTCTTCTCTCTCTCTCTCTCTCCCTCTTCTTCTTCTTCTTCTTCTTCTTCTTCTTCTTCTTCTTCTTCTTCTTCTTCTCTCTCTCTCTCTCTCCCTCTTCTTCTTCTTCTTCTCTCTCTCTCTCCCTCTTCTTCTTCTTCTTCTTCTTCTTCTTCTTCTTCTTCTTCTTCTTCTTCTTCTTCTTCTTCTTCTTCTTCTTCTTCTTCTCTCTCTCTCTCCCTCTTCTTCTTCTTCTTCTTCTTCTTCTTCTTCTTCTCTTCTTCTCCTCTCTCTCTCTCTCCCTCTTCTTCTTCTTCTTCTTCTTCTTCTCCTCTCTCTCTCTCTCCCTCTTCTTCTTCTTCTCTTATTCTCCTCTCTCTCTCTCTCATGGCCAGAGGGGGGTGGGTTTCTAATGACGAGGTGGGGCATGATGATGACCAGGGAGGAGGGGGCTATGGATGACCAGGGCGGGGGCTCTGCGGCAGGCTGACGACCACCAGGGGGGAGGGCGCTACTGTCAAAGATGGAGGGGGGGGACTTCCTTATAAGGTGGGGGGAGGTGGTAAGGGGGGGAGACGGCTGTTCACAGTAGCCACTCTCCACCTGGGGGGGTCGCATGCCCCCCCTTCTTACTTACTCACTCTCTCTCTCTCTCCCCCCTGTGTTTTCATTGGATATTCGCAGGAGAAGAAGGCATACAAATGCTATGATCCCTCTACCAGGGAGACCTTGGTGAGCAGGGATGTTATCTTTTATGAGATGGGTTCTTGGTATGTATCACCGGCTACAGTGCCATCAGATATGCCTTCTACTCATGTATCCACAATTGATATGCCGCAGAGCACTGATATGACAAGACCTGGTAGTCAGACAGTATCCCCATGGACATGAAGATTGAGGAGCTCACCGTCCACTGACACCAGTATGTCAGTGAGGGGGAGATATGATGTCGCAGATAAAGGAAAAGAGAAAGTTATTGAGGATGTATCTGGGATGATGACACCTGGTAGAATGACTTCTAGATATGAGTCTACTGACACTTTAGATAGTGAACTTGGTATTTCGACTGTCTATATGCCCGACGCAAGGCAGAGCAGGTACATTCCGCCTCATGAGAGAGGGGAATCAAACAATGCACCACAGCTTAGATGCTCACAGAGGGTTAGATACCCTGTTGAGTACAGGATGACATATAGTGGCTACACTGCAAAGCATTATGCCTACATGACAAAAGTGATGGAGATCAAAGAACCAGGTACATATGCTGAAGCAGTGGAAACTGAGAACTGGTGTGCAGCCATGGATGAAGAAATGAATGCCTTGGCTGAAAATAAGACATGGGATCTTGTGCCACTGCCTAAAGAAAAAAAGACCATTGGCTGCAAATGGGTCTACAAAATCAAATGCAAGTCAGATGGCAGTGTGGAAAGGTACAAAGCCAAGCTGGTTGCTAAGGGGTATGCCCAAGAGTATGGACTTGATTATGAGGAAACATTCAGCCCTGTTGCCAAGATGGCAACCATATGCACGGTGATTGCCTTGGTTATTGCTAGAGGATGGAAATTATAGCAAATGGACGTTAAGAATGCATTTCTTAACGGTGACTTAGCAGAGGATGCCTATATGGTTCATCCAAAAGGGTATGTTCACCTTGATTTTCAGCATTATGTATACAAGCTGAAAAAGGCACTGTATGGGCTAAAGCATGCTTTGAGATCTTGGCATGCTAGGATCATAGCCTATTTACAAAGAAGACTGACAGTGGCTTGGTAGTGCTGGTCATATATGTTGATGATTTGATAATCACTGGTGATGATGACTTGGGCATACAGCATGTAATGAAGATGCTGAAATCTGAATTTGACATGAAAGATCTAGGTGAATTGAAGTACTTTTTGGGTATTGAGGTAATAATCAAGGCTGAAAATGGTTTATGGTTGATGCAAAAACATTATCCCATGGAAATGCTGAAGAAGTATGGCATGGCTAAATGCAAACCATTGGATACACCCCTTGATCAGAATGTCACGCTCGACATTAGCACTGGAGCTGAAATTCAGGATGTGACGATGTATAGGCAGATGGTTGGAAGTCTGATCTACTTGACCATCACTAGGCCACATTTGAGTTATGCAATTGGGCTCATAAGTTAGTTTATGCAGAAGCCCAAGAAGCCACATTTGGATGCTGTTAGGCGGATTATGAGATATGTTAAGTCCACTGTAGATTATGGGTTGTTCTATATGAGAGATAAGCCCTTGAAACTAGTTGGATACACAGATGCAGATTGGGCAGGATGCTCATATGATTGTAGATCTACAAGTGGTTATACTTTTGGCTTTGGAAGTGGCATGATCAGCTAGAGCAGCAAGAAGCAACCAACGGTTGCATTGTCTAGCACTAAGGCAGAGTATAGGGGTGTTGCATTGGCAGCATGTGAGATTTCATGGTTGCTCAAACTTATGGCTGATTTGGATATTTAGATGGATGCTCCATTGACCTTATTATGTGACAATCTTAGTAGTGTACTCCTGGCAACGAATCCAGTATACCATGCCAGGACAAAACACATAGAGGTACACTACCATTTTATCAGAGAGATGGTTCTTGGAGGGAGAGTAGATCTTATGCATGTGAAGACTGATGAATAGGTTGCAGATATCTTTACCAAGTCTTTGGATAAAGATAGGTTTAGTAGTTTTAGACAGCTACTTAGAGTTCATTAGATGATTTGAGCTTGAGGGGGAGTGTTAGAATATCAAGCTCATACTATTCTCCTGCTAGTATGCATGACCGACATTAGTCTTGTCCAGCTGTATCAGCAAGTGTGGGACATTAAATAAGTCGGTGGTCTTAGACCCAGTGTGAATGGTCCTACGGACCTTAGTACTATTGTATACACTTACTCTTTGTGTGTGGTTATGATAGAATGAATGAATGAAGAAGTTGAGAGCATGCTTGCTCCTCACTCACTCTTTGCCTCTCTCAATCTCAACATGGTGGGGGGACTTGCTTGAGCTGCTACGCCAAACACACACTGTATACACAAGAGGAAGCTCACTCAAGAACACAAGAAGAGAGATGGAGGACAAAAGATTTTCTTGCTGATTTTTTTCTTCTTCTTCCACACACTATACAATGTATACAAAGTATAGATAAGATACAACATAAAGGAAAGTGGCCTACTACGTCAAACAGTGCATAACCGACTACACTAATCGACTGGCATTATGTCTTTGCCAGCTGTAGGTAGGTGTAACAAACTAAATATAATAAGTGATAAGTCAGTGGCCGTGTGAGTATCGTAATGACCACCAACGTGCTAAGTGTAGATGTGCGGATCCATCTAGCCAGGCAGTCCATCATCAATATCTGCACGTGTTGAGATTGTCATCTCAACACTCCCCCTCAAGCTCAACTCTATCTCTGCGACTCCAAGTAAGCTTCGGAACTTTCGAAGCTTCTTTGCACCCAATGCCTTTATGAAAATGTCAGCTATCTGGTCCTATGTGCTGACATATACCAAGTCAATCTCTCCTACAAGTACCTTCTCTCTCACAAAGTGGTAGTGCACCTCAATGTGTTTTGTCCTAGCATGGACCACTGGATTCCTAGCTAGTTGTATGCTGCTCATGTTGTCACAATGAATGACAACTGGACCATCTCCCTACACATCCAAATCACCTAATAACTTTTGTAGCCATACCACCTCACATGCTGCCATAGCAGCATCTCTATACTCAGCCTTCGTACTTGATAAAGCAACTGTAGGTTGCTTTTTGCTGCTCCATGTAACTACTGCACTACCAAGAAAAAACATGAATCCACTTGTAGATCTTCTATTTGACATGCTACCAGCCCAATCTGCATTTTTGTATCCAAAGATCTGTACGTCCTTACCTGCCTCATAAAAAAGTCCATAATGTAAAGTGGACTTCACATACCTCAATATACGTCTAACTGCATCCAAATGAGGCTTTCTAGGCATCTGCATAAATTGACTAACAAGGCCAATAGCATAGCTCAAGTTTGGCCTTGTGATAGTCATGTAAATCAAACTGCCTACTATCCTCCTGAACATAGTAGGGTCTTCTATCTCATCCCCAACACTAGCACTCAACTTCACATTTTGCTCCAATGGTACTGAAAGAGGCTTACATGCTGTCATACCATACTTGGATAACATATCCAAGCCATACTGCCTTTGGGATAGCCATATACCATCATCACATGTGATCACCTCAATACCAAGAAAGTATCTCAGCTCACCCAAATCTTTCATCTCAAACTTCTTCTTTAAGAAGTCCTTAACTTCAGCAATCCCATTGTCACTCTCACCTGTAATAATCAAGTCATCCACATAGATGACTATGATGACCAAACCTGCATCTCCCTTTCTCACATAAAGTGAGTGATCAGCATCAGAAATACAAAATCCAATATTGACAAGATACTCTCCAATCTTGTCAGACCATGCTCTAGGTGCTTGCTTGAGCCCATAGAGTGCCTTCTTTAACCTGCACACATATGTAGGATGCTCTAAATCCTCATAAATTGCTGGCTGCTCCATATACACTTCTTCTTGCAATTCACCATGCAAGAAGGCATTCTTAACATCCATTTGCTGCAAACTCCAACCTTTGGCTACTGCCAAGGCAATCACACACCTAACAGTTTCCATCCTAGCAACTGGACTGAATGTCTCTTCATAATCTATGCCATATATTTGAGCATAGCCTTTTGCAACCAGTCTAGCCTTATACATGCTAATGGAGCCATCTACATTATGCTTGACTTTGTAAAGCCACTTACAACCAATAGCTTTCTTACCCTTAGGCAAGGGTACCAAATCCCAAGTCTTATTCTCTTCTAATGCAGCCATCTCCTCATCCATTCTTGCATCCCAATGAGCATGACCAACAACATCCTCAAAACAAGTGGGCTCAACATCCTCAACTAGTTTCACCATATAAGCATAATGGTGAGTTGCATAACCTTCAAAACCAAATCTTTTAACAGGGTATTTGACCCTGCTAGATCTGTGTATCATTAGATCACTCAATGGAGCCTTTACATTACTATGAGCTCTCTGTACACCTGGCATCCTGACTGAAGGAATGCCAAGCTCATCATCCAAACTCTCCGAACCACTAGAATCTCCACCCAATCCCAAATGACTGGTAGATGCATCATTACCATCCAGCACTTTCTTCTTTCCTTTGTCCTTCCCTGCAACACTTATAGATCCACCTAAAGATGTGGGGCTACTCCTTAGTCTCCCAGACCAAGGGCTCACTATAGGTCTAGTACCAGATGATGTTTTTGGTCCACTAAGACTTTGTGATTCTTGTTTATCTTTCTGCACATAGTTGTCCTAATCATTATCATTATCCAAAACATCACCAATAGGTGTATACCAACTTCCCATCTCATCAAAGATAACATCCTGCTCACTCTGAACTCACCTGTGATGAGACAGGGTTATAACAGCGATACCCTTTTTGCTCTAAAGAGTATCCAATAAAAACACATTTTTCTGCTTTTGGATCAAGCTTCTTCCATAGCTCATTTGGCACATGAACATATGCAACACAGCCAAATACCTTCAAGTGCGATACATCGAGCTTCTTGCCAGTAAAGCATTCTTCAGGAGTCATCCCATGAACTGCAGATGTGGTAGTTCTGTTCATAATGTAAATAACAGTATGGACAACCTCAGACCAAAAATATTTGGGCATATTCTTTTCAGCCATTAATGCCCGTGCAACTTCTGTAATATGCCTATTTTTTCTTTCTGCAACACCATTTTGCTGTGGGGTATACCTGCAAGTAAATTGCCTCTTTATCCCATGAGTTCTCAAGAAGCCATTGAACTCATTAGAGAGGTACTCTTCCCCTCCATCTGATCTCAAGCACTTCACTTTTAAGCTTATTTTTGTTTCAGCAGCAGCTGTCTTAAAAGATTTGAAGTGCTCAAACACATCACTCTTTTCCTTCATGAAGTATACCCATAGCTTCCTTAAACAGTCATCAATAAATGTGAAAGTATTTGCTGCCACCAAGAGATACATTTTGTGTAGGCCCTAGACATCTGTATGTACTACATCAAGTATGTTTCTACTCACTTCTCTATCATGCGAGAAGGGTTGTCTCACCTGCTTACCAAATTGGCATGCTTCACAGACTTTATGCAATTCTACAACTCTAAAAGAAGGCAACCCTGTAACCAATCCTCTAGACTACATTAATTTCAGCCTTTGCACATTTGTATCTCCAATATGTTTATGCCATATTTCAATATCTGCAACTACTCCTTTTCCTTTAGCATACATATCAGCATTCATTGTAGGAATTCCAGCATGTAAAGTGAACATTCAGCCAACTCTACTTCCTTTTGCGACCAACCTGCACTTATCATTAAAGTCTTCTACAAAATAACATTTTGCATTGAATCGGACTTGCAACCCCTGCTCTACCATTTGGCCAACAGATACTAGATTCTTTGTAATTGATGGCACATGTAATACATCTGTCAAACTCTTTGTTTGGCCATCATACAAGAACAAGGGAACCTTTCCAATGTGTGAAATTGGGTGGCATGAATCATCACCCGTCTGCACATAACCTGGGTTTTGAAAGTCGTGCATCTCTCCAAATCATTCAACATGACTGGTCATATGATTAGATGCATCTAAATCAACATACCATACATCATCATGTATCCCCTTTCCTATAACTACATTCATCATATGTTGCATAACAAACAGATGCTCATTTTTGTCTTCATTCTGTTTGAAGACGATGCATAGTTTCCTTGTTGCAATTTACCACTGCAAATATCATCCTTCTTTGCATAGCAATGGGCTGCAATATGGCCTGTTTTGCCACAATAATGGCAAACAATAGCAGAATTTCCAGAACCTCTATTTTGCCATCCACCTCTTCCTCTAGAGCTCCCCCTACCTCTAAAGTTTCCTCTGCCTCCAGAAACTTGCATTTGACCAAACTATTGATTGAATATGTTTTGCTGGTTATCACTAGCACGTCCCATACCACGGCCTCTCAAAGAGGATCTACCACGTCCCCTTCCTGAACTTGAGTAAAATGCTTGGACATGTTCACCATTTCTTTCAGACGAATTACCCTGCATATTGATCTCTTCAGTAATCATGAGAGACATCAGCTCATCAAAATCTAGAAATGGATTCCGTACGTATATTGAAGTAACAAATGATTTCCATGCCTTCTCATTGTTAAGGCCACTCAGAGTGGATGAAAACAAATCATCATCATCCGGCATTGCATCAATCGCTGCTAAAGCATCTGCAATGCTCCTCACCTTCAACACATACTCATTGACAAACATTTTCCCTTTCTTCAAGGCATTCAACTCTTGCTTGAGTTGAATATTTAATGCCTTTGTATTTACTGAAAACATGCTCTCAAAAATTGTCCAAGCTGCATGTGAAGTTTTCTGCATTCCTGATATGTCCTAACATAGTATTATCAATTACTGCAGATAGCCAGTACATCACCTTGCTCTCAAAAATTGTCCAAGCTGCATGTGAAGTTTCTGCATTCCTGATATGTCCCAGCATAGTATTATCAATTACTGCAGACAGCCAATACATCACCTTTTTGTCTTTCGCATTCCACTCTTTCCATGCTTTTAACTTGTCTGCAGAGTTGGAGGGATACCCAGCTCTGACTCCTTTCTTCACCTGAGACAAACTCATAAAGGCCCTTTCCAATGAGGAAGTTCATCACACGCAACTTTCATGAAGGGTAGTTCTTCTTGTCGAGCTTCTCAATAATGTGATTTCCACTATTCTCTGCCATTATCACAAACAAGGATATAACACAGCAAGCTAGTCTTCTGCAATCTTCCACAACACGTGCACAGTAGTACACCAAGCAACCTTTTTCACTGATTGCTCAATAGTACATGTAATCTACAACCTGTTTGCAGATAAACCTTATGTTTGCTTCTTGCAAACACCTCAAAAATTACAGATTCACAATCTATAACCTGCGCACCCACTTTCGGTCAGTACAGCTGAAATCACAGTGTACCTTGAAACTGCTGTCCGCAACCTTACGGCTCTAAAATGGGGCCTAAAATGGCCTCAAACGCCCAAAATAATTGTAGTAAAGCCCTAAAGGATTTATCTACAGAATATACAATGGTCTGCTCGCACACCAAATCTCACAGCAATCTGAGATTTTTTCTCGGCCCTACTTTTGGTGCCTCCACAGGCACTATCCAAGAGAGAGAGTGGAAGAATGTGAGAGCTTCTTACCTGTTGCTTGCTTGCTCGAACCTTGCTTCTTCTCCTTCACTTTAGCCTTCAAAATCAGCCTCTCTCAGTGGCACGGCTCTGATACCATGTCAAGAATCGTGTGGTGGGGGGACTTGCTTGAGCTGCTGTGCCAAACACACACTGTATACACGAGGAAGCTCACTCAAGAACACAAGAAGAGAGATGGAGGCCAAAACGTTTTCTTGCTGATTTTTTTCTTCTTCTTCCACACACTATACAATGTACATAAAGTATAGATAAGATACAACATAAAGGAAAGTGGCCTACTACGTCAAATAGTGTATAACCGACTACACTAATCGACTGGCATTATGTCTTTGCCAGATGTAGGTAGGTGTAACAAACTAAATATAATAAGTGATAAGTCAGTGGCCATGTGAGTATCATAATGACCACCAACATGCTAAGTGTAGATGTGCAGACCCATCTAGCCAGGCGGTCCATCATCAATGTCCGCACGTGTTGAGCTTGCCATCTCAACAATATATACTATATTTGCTTCAAGAGGCATGCCTTGGGTGTAGAGTGTTAATTTTGGCACCAATATTGCAAGAATTAGATGTTCATCAAACATTAGTTATGTAAGATAAAAAAAATCTACACACACATGTTATGAGGATGAGAAAACACACTTTGAATGGCTTGAATCCTCTAGAAAAGTATTAAAACATGTGTCCGCTATTAACAAAGTCCCTTTTTCTTCCGAGAATCCCAAACTAAGCACGTTATTTGAAATCCTCTCACCCTCTCCAAGCCCCAAAAATGTTGAATATTCTTGCCTCATTCCCCAATCACACTCTAAAGAGGAAGCCAATATCTTAGCCATTACTTGGCAAACTCCTTCATGGGCAAACAATAAGGAGGAAACACTTTATGTAGAGGCCTTCATCCCTCCATGACATTTAGAACTCCTTCAAGATAAGAAAAACAAGAGTTGGAGTTTTGGGGCTTATACTCTTGTAGCCATGATTCCAATTGAAATGTGGCTTATCTTACTTGGACAAAAGGATCTAACTATAGTTGCTAAAGTATAGAATATTCTTCTTCTTTATCAGACACTACATGCCTAATGGGACCATTCTTAATGCAAACTTTTGAAGTGCATAGATGCCCTTCCCCATATGGGCTTTGCATATCCACAAAATCTCACAAGGAATTGGATGGTATAAAGGATGCTAAGTTTCTTAGAAATGCATAAATTACTTTAGATCTTCTATAGAATATTCATGTGATGCTACTGGTCCCAAATCCGAATGTAAAAATAGCTCCATTTTGTGGTTTGATCATGCCTTGTGGTTTATATGTTTGTATAAAAATACACACTCCTTAGCTCTACAAAATTGGGACCTGCTCTTAATTTGGTCACTTTATACAATGAAAATACCATCATGCTCTCTTTCCCGCTGCTTTGAAATTTTTTTAAAAGTTCTTTTCATAATTGTCTAATATTTTTCCATAGTTAACTTGCATTACGAATAAAAGTTGGAAAATATTACCAAGAGCTCTCAAGTGTTCTATGGGATTTATAGATTCTTACAACAAACTATGGCTACTCCCATATCACATGCATATGTGGCTCCAGCAACAATTGGATTGACTCACATTAAGAGACAAAAGACAATTGCTATACACCAAAACAAGTATGTCTTCATTGGCTTCAAATTAGGTATTATCCACATGGTGTAAAAGGTGATAAGAACTGATGTGATACCCTGATACCTACACCCCATTGGTACCTTTTAGTTCTTAGTAACTTCTATCTCCAATTGGTTTTTCAGGTAACAAGGTCACCTCTTTGCCATGTTCTTAGTACCTTGATTTGGAAAAAAATCCAATTTCTTAATAGATTTGGTATAAAGAAAACATCAGTATGCTACAAAAATCCTAATGTGTATTCTTTCTATTGAGATTGGTTCATAGCACCTTATATGTATTTTATACAAAATATCATGTAACCAATATATTTGGAAAAAAACTTTATCTTATTGTCACTATGTCTAAAATTCAACAGTCTATGAATTATCATGATAAGCTCATTTGGTAACACACAAAATGTAGTAAAATACAGCTAAAAGCAAAAAAAAAAGAGAGAGAATGAGAGTATTAGGTGAAATCGCCTCCCATGCATAAAGAGGGCACTCTTTTATGCATGTATTTGGATGTAGTAGATCTTTTGCCAAGTAGCCATGTCTATCAACAACTGCAAGATAAAGATATTTGGCATGTCGTTGCTCTCAATTTTTTCAAATATGTATTTAATATATGTTAGCATTACAAATATACATGATCTAATCAATATTTATCTACCAAGGTTTTCTCAATATCCATAGCATCTTCTTTAGTTGATAATTGGTGGCACCTCGTATCTTCATAAATAAATCATCCAAATAATAGTCACTCAAACATCAAGATAATATGCATGAGGATGAATGCTACATAATAACTAAACATGTAAGGGAATGCCATAAGTGGACAAGATATATCAAGTTCCTTTTTTTGGTTGTCTATGAAAAGAAAGTATTCTCCAAACTCTTGAAAACATCATGTATGCAACTTTTTAGGATGCAAGTCAACATGGATGATAACATGCATGCACATGCATTTGAAAGCATATCATAAGGTTTTTTCATACTAAAATGTGTCCACAACATCAAGTTGCAACTAAGAGGTTGTAAAAGGTAATACAACATCATAGATGAGAAAATTATTCATATCAACTACATAAAGTACACACTTTTCCTTGGTGCTCTCTCATGATGTTAGCATGGACATAGCACTTCACATTTAGCTTATGACATGATTGTGCCTAGTCAAGCTTGTTAGGTCATTCAAATCAACATCTATTCCAAGTGTAAAGAAAATGTCTAGTCTATTGCAAGTTTAGTAAAATCCTTTTGCAAGTATAATAAAGTCATCAAGTAGGCCATATGTTTATAATTTTTTGAATGTCTCACATTACTTTCATAAATGATAATAAAAGCTTGCAAGTATAATAAACTCATTAAGTAGGCTATATGTTTACAATTTCTTAAATGGCCCTCCCATAACTTTCTAAGACTAGGTTAGATATCAACCACTTTCTCCCTTATGGCCATAGTGGTATGGCAAGGTCTCCGAGGGTCCACCTTATAGAACATGTAAGATACCACATGAGTTCAAAATAAAGGGTATTATATTTAATAATATTTACATTATTATATTTATTAAATGGATTTTTAAAATTATAATTTAAAAAAATCATAAGTTTAGTAAAGTAAAATGGGTCATTTTAAGTCCTTATAGCATATAAAGAAAGGGTATTTCTTAATATCCTTTGAACACACATTATATAAATGATTTTGTTATAGGTGGACTCCATAGGGGCAAGGTTTCTATGCATCATTGTGTATCATTTCTACAATATGTATCCAATTTTTTGAATTTTTTGGTAATGTTACATGATGTGAGACTCCTAACTAGGTGGCATGAGTGATGTAATGAAATGCTACACCCATCACTCATTTTTAAATGAATGGTTTTCAAAAAATATTAAACTTCAAATATGATAGAAACGTCTTTTTGTGTGTTCACATTTATAATGTCAATTTCTAACCATCTTTGTTTTAACTATTTTTGGAGCAATGCTTGCAATGCTTTTAGTTATATATGACATAAAGATAAAAATTATAATCTCTCTTGAGTGAGTGTTCTTGATATTTTTTCATGACATATGCTAACAATATTTATTGTAAGTATTTTTGGAGCAATGCTTACATTGCTTTTAGTTATATATGACATGAAGATAATAATGATAATCTCTATTGAGTAAGTGTTCTTGATATTTTTCCAACCTTAACGTGTGCTTCCTTTTCCAAAGAGCATGACTATAAGCTTTTATATTTTCTATGAAATTGTGTTCTCTTGAATGGTTACTCTTTGTGAGGATTTTGTGTTTAATAAATTTGTTGGCATAGTTCTTTTGTGCACAAAGCTTTTCTTAGTTGTAGGTCTATCTTAATGTTTACATCACAGTCCTCATTAAATCTTCACTTTGTGGTGTGAAGTCATTATAAAGTAGACTAGGCACTCCACACCTAGATTCTCTTGGCACTTCACGTTGGTGTTCTCTCAATGCTTTGCACCAAGGTTCAAAGCACCTAAGGGGCACATACATAAAAGCATTAATCATGAGAGAGAGAGAGAGAGAGAGAGAGAGAGAGAGAGAGAGAGAGAGAGAGAGAGAGAGAGAGAGAGAGAGAGAGAGAGAGAGAGAGAGAGAGAGAGAGAGAGAGGGGAGGGGGAGGGGGAGGGGGAGGGGGAGAGGATTTATCAAAGATATCCAATCCATATTGCAATGGAGTGCTTTAAATAGGTGAAACAATAGTATGTGATACAAGGTGCTTATTATAACTTTAAATTGGCTAGTATGATTCAATGTGATTTGTATGATTGAATCTTTATGAATGGATCATTGTGTTTGGAGTAGTGCTATATGATTTTGCAATGTAGACAAATAGCTATAATGTGATGAAATTGTGATACGATTGGGACATTGTGATGTGATTCCCTTGTGACCATTTTACTGAATGTGATTTTCTTCTCACACTTTTTTATGAATGAAAATACCTCTTTGCAAAATGAATTTTCATTGGAAAATCTAATCCAAACTTTCATGTTAGGCACTAATAGTTGCTACTCTTAGTTCATATACAAGGGTCCTAATCTATTGTTATTCTTTATAGGAGGAACTAAAAATACCTTCCATTTGGAGCTTTTTCATCATGAGACTATTAGCCAAGCTTTACTTTCAAGTGGGTCCAATTGGACAAGGTTGTGTAATTGGGTGTGAAACATTCAAACAAGGATTCAATTTGACCAAGAGTTGGTAAATGGCAGATAACTTGGTCCCCTTTTGGCAACAACTTTATACCAAAAGAGATACTCCAATTGCATAATTTATCTTCCTTCTTTTGATTAGCTACGAAAGGCTGTCTCGAGCCTCGAATTTTAACATATGTCAAAATCCAGTTGTATTTCTTCTATTCAAATCTTATTTCATTTCTTTAGTAGAGCATTAGGTGCATAACCTTTTCATACTAAGAGTACTCACTCTTGACTCAATTGTTGTTTCCCTAACAACATTTGGAGCTTGTGAAGGAATGATAGATATGACTTTTTCCTTATAAATTCCAAGGTTGTGGGTCAATGTGCTTTTACATAAGGTCCTAGGTTTGTTGTAATCATGTTACTCCCAATGCTCTAGAATGGTTTCATAGGAATGCTCTCAATAAGGTACTTGAGAGCTCCTATTGTGTGAGAGAAATAAGCATGAGAAAAAGATGTGTTCTCCACCCAATCATAATGTTGGGCCATTTGTTCTATTATGCACCCATTGACCATCTTATCACATTGGCCATCCTACTACCCCTTTGATAATGTCCACATGGCAATCATGTATGACTCATGTATGTTGTATTACATATTATGTGGTACTTCTCTCCTCTTAGAGAACCTTTTTCCTTGAAGATATAATGTTTGAACTAAGCTAATGACACCTCAAGTCAATAAAACATGTTTATCTTTCACAAGAATGAAGTATTTAAATAATGAAGTATTCTAAATTCTAGAAATACATAACCATGACATAGGCTCCATTAACACTACAGTCCTATCAAGTTCTTTTTCTTGAAGTACATATTATGCATTAAAGTAAACTAGTCACAAAATATAGCAGCATGTGCATGCACATGTGTATGTGCACATGTGCATGCATGTGCACGTGAGCAAGGGAAAGTTGTGAATGGCTTGAGATTGTTTCATGCATTTATAACTATCTCACAAACCTAGTTTCTAATGTGTTTGTGCCTCATGATTGTGGGTTTTACATCACTCTCACTTGCCTTAGCCTCATTAGATTGTGCCTTAGCCTCATGATTGCGGTTTTTACCTTACTCTCACTTTCCTTAGCCTCATTAGATTGTGCCTTGGTTAACTTGTGACATGACTATTTCCTCGTTGTGCATCTTATGTGACTCTTTTTGAATTTCTACATCAATTGCAACTTTAATAACTATCTAAAGATACCATCCTTGTGATGCAACATTGCAGGTTGCTTCTTCTATGTTTTTTTAAAATTTCTATATGTTGGTGAGTTTTTTGCTTCTTTATTTTTCTTTATGATTTTTATGTACTTTTTTTCTTTTTAACTAATGTACACTAATTTTTTAGTCCTAGAAGGTACTTCTAGTAGACATCCAAGTTACAATGGGAGTCTACCACTACATCTAAGCTAACCAATCACATAGCTAACAAGGTTGTATAACTTATTCAAGGATGTTGGGACTAGTAAATTTCACTCACCATGTGGAGCACCATGGGAGTCTTTTGAGCTCTCCATCTCTCAATATCGATCATAATATGACTCCCTACATAAATGGTCTCCAACCCTTGTGCATACCATATCCTATCAAAGGTGCTACCAATTTTACTCTTATCCTTGATATGAATCTCTTCCTCTGTGTATTTATGCTTATTCTTGTAGGAGAAGGGGGAAGGGCAAAAAGTGAACTTTTGAGTGAGCTTTTCTGGGCAACCTCCATTTATTGTTCCACATAGTTCACTTATTCCACCCCTAGATTTTTTTGATCACCCCCACTGCTACCATTGCCACCACCACTAGCACAGCTACCTCCACCTCTAGCACCACTATTATTATCCCCACCACCTCCACGATTGCCACCACTACCTTCACTCTGTGTATCTCTCTCTCTCTCTCTCTCTCTCTCTCTCTCTCTCATTCTTAGTTTCTCAATTTCTCTCTCTACATGTATATTCTCTTTTTCTCTTTCTAGCACACTTGATCAAATAGCACTCTATCTTGTGTAAACGATTTCTCTCTCTCTCTATCACGTAACGTGGATTCATTCATGTGATCACCCCGGAATGGAACACCATGGTCACACCTCTTTCTCTCTCTCTCTCTCTCTCTAAAATTACTCCATGTCTTTACTCTCTCTCAGTTTAGGATTGTACATGCAATTTCTCCCTCTCACTCTACATTCTCTCTCTCTCTCTCCCCCTCACACACACACACACACACACACATGTATATAAATCTCAGTCACTCACTCTCTCCGTGTTTATCTCCCTCTCTCTCACTTTCTCTCTCTCATGCATGTGATCAGTCCACATTGTATAATAATGCCTCACATCAGATTATGGCACATGTTGTAACAAACACTTCTCTTAAATTCTCTCTCTCTCTCTCTCTCTCTCTCTCTCTCTCTCTCTCTCTCTCTCTCTCTCTCTCTCTCTCTCTCTCTCTCTCTCTCACACACACACACACACACACACACACACACACACACACACACACACACACACACACACACACACACACACACACACACACACACACACACACACACATAATGTGAATGCTTGGGTGGCCACTTTGTGTTTTTAGAAATTTAATTGCAATGGATTGATAGCTCCCTCCCCTCCCCCTCTCCCCCTTCCCCCCTTCTCCCCAACAAATTTGATACAAGACAATTCATACAAGCAATCCAAATGTACATTTATATTGTGTTAACTTTGGAAAAAGTACTTTTTCTTGACAAATTAAGAGAGATAAGGTCACCAAAGGCTTGTCAAAATTTTGACACAAGCCATCCAACTAGCTTGTATAAAAGTACTTTCTTGGCAAAATAACATGCGGCTGTGCTAAGAGATAGCATTGGCGTTGCATTGCTGGTCACAGTATAGGTGGTGTTGGAAAAGTTCTCCTGCTTCCAAATACGATGTGCAAGTTTTCTTTAATGAGTGTGGGTTAGTGTATAAACATGTTTTTACATGACACTTGAGTTAGGTATCTCTAGTTTGAAAATCTCATGCTTCAAGGGCTTCACCACTCTGTGGCCCTTCACAATTGCATCTAGAGCCAATGCTGAGTCTATTTGTTTCCCTGTAGCTTGTGAAACACCTCTTTGATATCTACACAAGCCCTCATTAGCATCCACCTCTTATGCCTCCTTGTCTTAAAAAAACCTGCCACTCTCCAACATGTAGATTTCTTATGCGGTCAAATTTGTGTATCATGCCATTGGCCATACTTGTGGAACCTTGGGTGGTGCGTGATGAATGGAAGAACAAATGTTCCATGTATGGTCCACACTATCATTACAAAACCACATGAACTGATGCCACATTCCATGTTGATTACTAGCTTCTCCTCTTGAGCTGGACCACTTCATGATGCATTTTTAAATGCAAGGTGCTCCTAAAACTTTTGTAAAAGAGTGCTAGGCTCCCTCTTGTGCAAATTTTAAAAGATAGACGAGCATAGGTAAAGAGAGAAGGCAAATAGAATGAAATGGAAAAGAGGACCTTGCCATAATGGCTGGTCATGTGAAAAAGGGATGGGTGCCCAAGGGATTTAGGGCATGTATAAAAGCCAAAAAAGTGAATAGAGAAGCTCATTCTTTCGTGTGTGGAAAAAGTGGACTCATCTTCTTCTTTTCTCTTTGCTTTCTTTTGTGTGCTTGAGAGAGGAAGTGAGTGTGTGAGGGTTTGGGATCTTTACTTGCCTTATACGCTTGGATGCTACCTTTATGACACTTGCTAAAAGCTACGACAGACTGGATTTAGGTCTTTTGGACAAGCCTAAAGCGATGGAAGGGTGTACACTCCCTTGTTCTTGGGAAGAATTGGAATTTGTATTCATTAAGTTTTCTGAAGTAGCTAATGAGATAATTGCCACCGAGATCTCCAGAGAACACACACGAAATCGACGCCTCATTACGTCCTATCATAAGAGCATTGTCCTTTCCACATACCAAGAAATCGAGGAGTTAAAACAGCTCGCTAACACCGACTCCTCTTTCTTGAGGAAATGGTATGCTCTCCAACTTCAATGGGAGCTAGAGGGCTACCAAATCATGACTTGTGCTGAGCAATGACATGCCATCAAAAATTTAGAGTATGACCCCACTTATGTAGCTCCAACCTCCTATAGGGTGTTGACCACCATTCGTAACCGACCCACCCCTAGAAGAACACCTCCTGGTCCACTTGTATTTAGTTCGAATTGTGACTGAGGAGGAGTTACACATTGCCAGTCGAGTAAAATCTGACAACTTCCTAAAGGATTGTTGAGTGTTGAAATGACTTGTTTTTTGGCTGATTTTTGTTGTTTTTGAGAGCTGAATGGTTGATTTTATGGGATGATTGATTGATTTGGAAGTGGTTTGAGAGTGTTTTAGATGATAATGATTGTGTTTTGGAAGTTCATGATGTTTGTTGGTGGTTCTGTGATGTTCTGATAGGTTCTGATGGGTTCTGTATACCTTCTGTTTTGCTCTGTTTTGGTCTGTTTTGTTCTGATTGTCTTCTGTGAAGAGGGATGGAGTATTGATTGATGAAGAATGAGATATTGTGAAAGTTTATTGAATGGTTTTTGAGAGTTTGGAATGATTTGAGAATGAGTTATGTGGTTTTGATGACCTTCTGTAACCTTCTGTAGGTCTTCTGTAGAGCTTCTGTTTCTGTTCTGTTCTGTTCTGTCTCTGTTCTGGTACTGTTCTGTAGACTGTTCTGTATGCTTCTGTAAGTGTTTTGTGGAATGTATGTGTGACTTTGGGAAAGTTTTCTAGCCTTGGAAAGAGGTGAATACAAGTGCAAAAGAGCTGAAAGAAGTGGAAGAAGTAGCTGCTGAAGACTCAAGAGAAGACTAGAGTGGAGTGACAGTAGTGAGCCGTGAAGAGACACTGTAGTGGCTCTGGTGACTCTTCATATCAGACATACCTCTTGGGAGGGGTATCCACGACCTAAGAGTGATTATTGAGAGTAATTTTGAGAGATTGTAGTGAGGATATGATGTATTATTGATAGAGTGAGAGAGAGAGAGTCAGAGATAGTCAATTCTACAAAAACAGAGTGATTGTATATGAGAGATTGAGAGAGAAGACTATGAAGATATTGAAGATGAATACTATGTGATGTATTTTCATTCAAAGATGGTGTACTCCTTTGCTTTCTTTTTTCTATTGATGGATTTTATGAAGATATTGAAGAATATGGTTGATTCTATTAAAACCGTGGGAGGTCTACATGATGCTGCATGAAGATTTGTTGTGCCTGGTGTTCTTTTCTTCATTGTGATCATATGAAATATGAAAAACAAGCTTGTTGATATTACAAGATAGATTTTCTTGCAAGAGAATTCCCTTTTCCTTGGTGTTCCTCTCGGGGCTCCATGTTTTTGGTGCGCAGCCGGGGAAACTTGCCATCAACAAGCACCAAAAGAGGCTGAAAATGAAGGAATTGGCATTGCCAAGAAGAGAAGAATTCAATGGATGTTTGTAAAGTTCCTTCTTCCACTGAAGAGTTGGAATTCCTCATAATCAAAGCCACTTTCCACAAGAAGTTCATCCCATAATGGCAGAAACACATCACCATCATGATGCATGCTCTATGTGGTGGACAGTTTCCTCTTCCTGTTGAAGCAGCAGAAACTTGCATCTTGGTGGCAAACTGTTTGGGAACAAACTAAAGAGCAGAAACAGAGAGAATGACCATCCATGGAAGATTTGGCATTCATTGAGAAGTTTCCAGACAACATCAAGTGGGAGATTGTGAAGAAGCTTCAGGAGTCTTGGTCTGTAGAGGTTCACAAAGACAAGAAGGAAAAGAGTTGGAATTTGTTCGTGGATGCTCAACAGCAAGATACATGGGATGCTTGGTGTACTGATAATCTTCTGTTTGTTCAATTAGCAACCCACTGGAAGTTGGTAGACAAAGTGTTTTTCACAACATACACTGTTGAAACCATCAGAAGCTGGCATTATTATGATGATGGCACCACCACCATGCTCAGACGTATGCATTTTGACACCTTCAGAACCGAATACCTTCCTCTGTGCAGTGGCATGAAAGTAGAATTTAGGGACGTTGAAAAGAAAGAAGTAGAAGAAATGTTGGCAAGAGAATCCTCCAGAGACTGAAGCCTTCTGTTAACCCTCTGTGGAGCACTAACAACATAGTGGAGCCAACCCCCTGATGAATGACGCAATAAAAAGGCAAGCGTTAGAACGAGTCCAGAGGTACGTGAGAAGAGAAAAAGCAAAAATCAAGGCTGAGAGCGAGCTCGCAGCAAAAGCCGCCTTTGACGCCCTTGCGGAACTCTTTACAGAAGTCCCAATGGCACATCAAGCCCTTCCTCCTCCTGCTGGAGGTCCACTTCCAAGCCAGATCCGTCCTGGAAATATTGATGACAGGCCAGCGAATGTAGTCCCATTGCCAATTTTTAAGGGAGAGTACAACGAAGACCCCGATCTTCATGTAGCAGAGTTTATGGTAGCATGTGTGGCTAACAATGCCAGAACCCCTGAGCATTGGTTAGCAATATTCCCCGCCACTTTCAAGGGCGCGGCGTTTCAGTGGTATGAGAGACAAGCAGCAGGAACTTTTGGCACATGGGACGACCTGAAGTTGGCCTTCCTCACTAAATTTAGGCGTGAAGGTTTTGAAGAGCGGATGAGAGAGGAATTTATGAACCTAAGTCAGTCCTCTGGAGAAAGAGTGGAAGCCTATGTCTCACGAATGGAATCCATCCTGAAGAGATGGACTAACCATAATCTAGATGATGGCATTCAGAAGGGAGTGTTTCTCAGAGGATTACAACCAGAAGTCCGTAAGTTTGTGGAGCTGCAAAGACCAGCCACACTGCAAGCTGCAACAGAAGGTGCAAGACTGTACAATGAAGTGGAAGCTCGATTAGCGATGAATTTGGGAAGAGGAGTCCTACCTCCTCTGATGCCAGGAATGATGTATCCACCAAATGCAGTCCCAGGGACTGTTCCATACCCCTACCAACAGATGCCCCCTGTATCACAGTACAGTGCACCAAATCCACAGTGGCCACAACCCATGCCTCAAATGATGGCTCAACCACAACAACAATGGTCCCAACCAATTTCCTCAATGACAAATCAGCAGCAACAGTGGAATCCTACCAACTGGAGCCAAAAGCCAACAGTTCAAACAGGAGCACTGAATCAGAACCAGAACAGAGACCCCTCTGTACCAGCCCAACCCGTTTATGCAGTAATTACAGAGACTCCTCAGAACCCTCCTGCCAGTACGTCCGGAGGAGAAAGCTTGAAGGATTATTTATCCAACTCAGTTGCAAACATTAAGAAGGAGTTGATGGATGTGATTACAGAGCAACTACAGACGCTGAAAGTGAACACAGCAAGCATATCCAACGTTGCAGGAGCAGGAAGAGATGTGATGCGGTCAAATACTTGGTGTGGTAAGTGTCATCAAGCAGGCCATTTAGCCACTGAATGTACACGGAAACCAACCATCCCTGGAGCCTTCTGTTCCTACTGTTTGCGGAAGAATCATACAGAGGACATTTGCTCTCTAAAGGAGATGCATGATAGGAGAAGAAAGGAAGAAGACGCAAGATTAAACTTGTTGGAATCCAAAATGACAACACAAGATATTGGACCCAAGCCTAGAGAGTTTGGTCCTAATTTCGGACCCAGAAGATTTCCCTCTCAAAGTTACAGAGGAAGACAGTCTGGCAGTGGTCAGAGATCAGAAGTGGAGTGTTACAGATGCAAAGAAAAGGGACACATCTCACCAAATTGTCCAAATCCTCGAAGGTCAGTGGATTACAAGCCCTTATGCAGTCGATGCAAAGGAGAAGGCCACACTGCAAAAGACTGTCCAAGCCCAGCCCCAGTGAAAAACAGTGCTACTGATAGTCCGTCCAAGGCCCAAGAGCCTACCTCCAATTTAGTGGAATTGGAAGTTGCTGCCATCACGCGTGCAAAGCAGAAGGAACCACCTATCCAGAAAGAAAATAACCCTCCTGCCAGAACAGTGAAGTTCAATCTTCCACCAGAAGAACAGAACAGAACAGAGCCTAACAGTGCCGTACAGAGCCCTACAGTGCCATAGAGAGTTACAGAGACAGTTACAGAGACAGGACCAGAGGTCCAGGATACAGAAGAGGAGGAAGTGCCACAAGTGGTAGAAGAAGTTCCTGTAATTCCTCTGATGGAAGAAAGAGGAAAAATGAAAATGGGTGTTGCCCCATTCCCTAACCGATTAGAAAAGCCAGTGGATCCTATTAAGGAATACGATCTGGTTAGAGATCTAGATACCTTTAGACCAAACCTCACATTTCGACAATTATTGATGTTGTCTCCCAATTGCCGGAAAAGGTTCAAAAGTATACTGACAAGAAGACGTGGCTTAAGGATTGCTCCCTCAACAGCGACGAAGTCCAACAAGGCTCCAGAGCCTGTGAAAGAAGTGGATGTGGCTAATGCTTTCCTAGATCCGGGTATGCCAGAGATTGGCGTGTGGATTGAAGGCTGCTTCATTGCAAACGCACTGATTGATGGTGGTTCGTCAGTGAACATTATGACGGATGTGACAATGAAGGATCTAGGCCTACAAGGTGTGCAACCCACCCAATGGCTCATCAGACTGGCGGATCAGAGTAGAATCAAGCCTTTGGGCATTCTTCCATATGTGAAGACTACTGTGGCTGGAAAAGATTATTGGCTAACCTATTTGGTGGTGAAGCCAAACTCTTATGGTACATCCTATCCTCTGTTACTGGGCAGACCATGGCTTTTTGAAGCTCGAGCAAGGACGGATTGGTTTAAAGGAACTTTGACCTTGGGTAGAGGGCCCAACAAAGTGGTGCTGAAACTGTATGGTTCTCAAAAAGGACATGGATCCACCTCCTTGGAATTATCTTCTGACTCCCCTAATGAGGCTACAGATGGAACATCAGCAGACGAAGATGCTGTCAAACAGATCCTTCCCAAGAAAACAGTGGCACATTCCTTAACAGTGGATACTGTAAGCCGACTTCCAAAAGATGCAAAGCCATTATCAATGGGTGAATACTTCCTGCCTGAATCAGGAATGCCTTCTGAAATCACTTCTGACAGTGAGATAGAAGCATGGATGTACTGCTCTCCCTGTTATATGGCCATAGCAGAGCCAGAGACAGAGGCAGAAGAGGAAACAGAGAATCTATTCTTCTGTTACAGAGCTCCTACAGAAGCAGAAGCAGAAGCATAAATAGAAGCAGGAGCAGAAGCAGAAGCAGAGACAGAGACAGAGACAGAAGAGGATGGATATGATATGGATGAAGAAGATTATGAAAGTGAAACGGAAGAGTCTATCCCACCTGAAGAGGATACATTTGAGGAAGAAGTTCCAGAAGTATCAGAAGCCGATGAGCTCAGGCTATGGGACAGAATGATGATGGTACCATTTGGTCTGGTAAATGGATCTTCTCATATGCAAAACCTTCATAAGAAATGGATTAAGAAGAACAAGCCGTCTTTTAAGTGTGGCTCCTGCCGTCCTAACCCATCCTTGCCAAAGAAAGATGATGATGATGCACCGTGCCACCAAGCACCAGTCCCACCAACCCAATAGGCATCAGAGGGTCCCTATTATGTGACGTTCTTGGATGTATCTTCAGAAGATGAGTCTTCAAGCCAAGAGGTAATTAATTTTGAAACCAAACCCGAAACAGCTCTAATCCCATTCCAACGTCTTAAGGAGCAACCTAAGTCTCTACCAAAAGAAGAAGTTGGTTCTAGTGGGACATCAGAAGAGGACATCACTCCCTTGAAGGAGTCGGATCTGTATCCAGAAGCAGTCCGCGGGACCTTCATTCGTGAAGTAGAAGGTGAAAGGCAGTTAACATTTGTGGATTCAGAAGGCACTGAATGCCACTTGAAGGTGGGTAGCAGCCTCCCAGAAGAGGAGTTGTCAACCTTGTACAACTTGTTGAAAGAAAATTTGGACGTGTTTGCATGGTCTTACAAAGACCTAAAGGGGATTGATCCCACAATATGTCAACATCATATTGACTTGGAGCCTGATGCCAAGCCAGTACGGCAACGACAGAGGCGAATGAACCCAAATTATTCCACATTGGTGAAAGTGGAGCTGCTGAAGCTTCTGGAAGCCGAGTTCATCTATCCAGTGGCAAATAGTGAATGGGTTTCACCCATCGTGGTTGTACCCGAGAAGAATGGCAAATTGCGAATATGTGTGGATTTTCGAAAGCTTAATTCCAAGACAAAGAAGGATCACTTTCCTATCCCTTTCACAGACCAACTGTTGGACACAGTGGCAGGACATGAACTTTATTCTCTTCTGGATGGATTCAGCGGATACAACCAAGTGCAGATTGCAGAAGAAGACCAGTCCAAAACAACCTTCACCACAGAATGGGGGACCTATGCTTACCAAGTGATGCCATTTGGGCTCTGCAATGCCCCTGCTACTTTCCAATGAGTCATGATGGCTGCATTTCAAAATCATCTACATGACTTTATTGAGGTATATTTGGATGACTTCTGTGTCTATAGTTTGATCAGTGAACACTGGGGACATTTGGAACAATGCTTTGACCGATGCCGGGAGTATGGGATTTCCCTCAACCCTGACAAATGCATCTTTGGGGTCTCTTCTGGAGTCCTGTTGGGCCACATTGTCTCAGCACAAGGGATATCAACAGACCCTGCAAAGATCGAAAAGATTGCAGCTCTGACAGCACCCACCAACCTCAAACAGTTGAGGGGATTCCTAGGCCATGTGGGTTACTACAGAAGGTTTATAGCCCATTTTGCGACAAAGGCAACTTCCTTGCACAAGCTTCTGAGGAAAGATGCAGAGTTTACTTAGACAGAAGAATGTGACAAAGCCTTCCACACTCTGAAGCAGTGTCTGATAGAGGCACCCATTCTGCAACCTCCTGATTGGACGAAAGAGTTCCATGTACACACTGATGCATCAATTGAAGGCTTAGGTGCTGTCCTCTGCCAAAAGGGCTCCTCGAAGTTGGATCAACCGATCTATTACGCAAGCCGAAAAGTCACTGATAGGGAATGGAACTATACAGTGACAGAGCTGGAGTGCTTGGCAATGGTGTTTGCCCCGGAGAAGTTTCGCCATTACCTCCTATCTACCCACTTTAAATTTTATGTGGATTATGAGGCCATGTCCTTCTTGATGAACAAAGTAGATGTGAAAGGAAGAATGATGAGATGGCTCCTTTTATTCCAGGAGTTCGACTTTGAGGTGATTACTAAGCCTGGTCGTTCCCATGTTCTGGCTGATCATCTGTCGCGTATCCCACAAACTGCAGACGAGCAGCAAGATGATCCAGACCTCCCTGATGCTTCCCTATTCTTGGTAGAGACTGTAACTCCCTAGTATGAAGACATTGCCAATCTGTTGGCAACCCAACAGTACCCTCCTGGTATCTCTAGTCGGGAAAGGAAGAAGCTCATGCTAGAATCAGCCCCCTACACCCTGCTCGGCGGTGCACTGTACAAGAAAGGCAAAGATGAAGTACTCAGAAGATGTGTTGCAGGAGATGAGATTGGGATTGTTCTGAAGGCTTGCCACGACGAGCCATGTGGAGGTCATTTTGCAAGAGAAGCTACGGCCAGGAAGGCTCTGCTAGCAGGTTATTGGTGGCCTACAATTCACAAAGATGCCTATGATTACTGTAAAAGATGTGATGCTTGTCAAAGAATGGGGAAACCCACGAAGACAAGTGCCATGCCATTGCAACCTATCCTTCCGTTGAAGCCGTTTGAGAAGTGGGGCATTGACTTCATAGGTCCGATCGACCCTCCCACCAGAAGGAAACAGAACTGATACATCCTCGTATGTACGGATTATGTCACAAAGTGGTGTGAAGCTAAAGCCCTAAAGTGGGACGATGGTAACAGCGTGGCCCTGTTCATGTACGAGAATATCATCACCCGTTTTGGTAGTCCCTTAGAGCTGGTAAGTGATAGAGGCATGCATTTCCTCAACAAAGTCATGGAAGAGTTGACAGAGTTGTATAAGATTCGCCATCACAAGTCCACTCCTTATTACCCCAGAGCCAACGGCCAAGTCGAAGTTACCAATCACATCCTCTGCTCGATTCTGACAAGAACAATTGCTGCACATCGTTGTGATTGGGATGATCGACTTACAGAGGCCCTCTGGGCGTACAGAACCTCCCATAAAGCAGCAACAGGACAAACACACTTCCAGCTGGTGTATGGTACAGAAGCTGTTTTTCCTGTTGAACTAGAATTACCCTCTTTGAGAGTGGCTATCAAAGAGCATTTGGGAGATGATGATTCACTGCAACGCCGTCTCCTGCACTTGGAATGTTTGGACGAAATTCGTAGGATGGCTCTACAGTGCATGGAAGCCACGCAAGCCCGACGTAAGGCTTACCATGACAGTTTCATCTAGCACAAAGAGTTCAAAGAAGGTGATTTGGTCCTAGCCTATGATTCACGCTTTGGCAAGTTTCCTGGCAAGCTCCAACAGCGGTGGATGGGCCCCTATAAGGTACTTGCAGTCAACCCTAATGGCTCTGTCCAAGTGCAGACCGTTGATGTCTCTGATGATCCCTTTCTGATCAATGGATATCGCCTGAAGAAGTACTTCCCTCCTTGGGGATCTTGACAATTACGGTCGCTTGATCTTTTCCCTCGTTGGTGCAGCACTGTACTTGTTATGATGCTACTTCTGATAGCCGTTCTTCAATCACTCCTGATGAAGTGGACGCAACCCTCTGTCCCCTCCAAACCCCCTTCTAGTCTTGATTTCTTATCCTCTATTTTCCACCAGCGACAGTGGCGAGGTGGGTTCTGACAAATGGTCTCTCTACCATTCCCTTGCTCAATATTGAAAAGAAAAAAAACATATCGGTCATGGGAGAAAATGACTTAGGTCCCTGTCATGCCGACCTCTTCTTCGATAAAAGGTGGAAACACCCTAGGGAATAGGGAAAAATAAGAAAAAGAAAAAAAAAAGAAGAAAGAGAAAAAAAAACAAAACAAATCTGTTATGAGAGAAAAGGAAGCAATTCCCTGTCATAGCAGGCCTCGTTCCAAGAAAAGGTGATAAACACCCTTAGGCGAGAAGCTGGCTGTGGAAAAGGTGGTAACACCCAGCAGTCCAGAAAGTGGATTCATTGATTGATATCCCTAGGATCCAATTCCGACGCTGCCTCCCTTGGTACGCTGTGTCCTGGGTCTCTTTGCAAAGTGACTAACTGTCCTCTAGCAGACGACATGTTCCTATCCAACACAATGTTCGATTTGATGGCTACCTCCCTGGGTACGCCTCTTCAACAACTGATGACGCGATCTTCATCGACAACCCCTTGAGTGATGTGAGCTTTCATCCTAACCAGATGGGGAAGTGAGTACGGTTGCCCTTTGTATCTATCAACAGAGAGTGAGACAGAGGGTGGGTCGAGAGACCAGTCTTTTCCCTTCAAATCAAATGCGAGGTGAGAAGTGTGAATGAAGTGTTGCACGCACGGGATGGGCCTCTCAAAGCACAAAGCACAATTTGTTTCTGTGCACTACACTATAAGGCTCCTTGGCCTTCCTTCTTGCACCGTATGCTGGCACAAGGCGGGATGCACTGTTGCACCATCAAACGCGCACAAGGCATACACCCTTTGCACAAGCGACTGTGAGGATTAGATCAATGGGTTTCAGGAAAAGGCTGCCCTCCTGTATCTATCCACAGAGCGTGAAACAGCGGGTGGGTTGAGTGTGACTGGAGTTTCTTCAATCAATTACCGAGAGGTGAGATTGAGGGACGTTACGACACTTGGAGTCAGGTATGTTCCACTTTCCCTGTGCACCCACAAGATGGGTTTTTGCCGTCATCACAAGACACATCACCCTGTTCTGTACACTGCACCGTAAGGCTCCCTTGCCTTCCTCCTTGCACTTATGCCAGACGGGTTAGACGCACTAATGCACCATCAACTGTGCACCCTGGCATACTCCTTCTGCACCAATTCCCCTTTTATGATTCCTCAACCGGGTATGAGATATGGGTCTTAATCCTTATTCCTCAAGAGATATTAGTTATGGGGCGAGTGACTGTTCTTTCATTTCATTTGAGTGATTGTGAGTTGAGTATAATATCCCTCATCATCGACAACGAATTTCCTGCGATTCCTTCCATCAGCTACCTCCCTGGGTGCTGCCGCATGGTCCCTGCCATGACGGTCGTGTGCCGAGAAGATGCCTTGGTCCCTCCAGCACCAACAACAACACTGAACGTGCCATCGACACTCAACCTTGATTCTTGACGAAACGGGCCAAGTTTTTCTAACCCTACACTTTGGTTTCTTTGTGCCGGTCATGTTTTAAGTGTGGGGAAGTTAGTGGATGGTCTGTGGCGTGGTCCTAGGTCCCTGTTGCTTGGTTAACCCTATCCGTTAAGGTCTTAAGTGTGGGGACGCGTCCCTGCGCGTCTACATTGCATATCCTCTGCATATGCCTTACCCTGTTCATGCATGAATGCCTTGCCTTTCTTTTACCCTAATGGGATCCCTTTCCACCCATCCGGTTATGTTCCACCCACCCTTGGGGCTGTTTCCTTGCAGTTTTCCTTCATTCCCTGATTTTGAGGTCCTTCCATGTGAATGCACCCTACGTTCACCAAAGTCCCCATCCAACCTTATAGCCCTGTTCCTCCCAATGAACGGTCCATTTTTCCTTTTTACCTACCCCTGTTCCAGTGCACGGGTTTTGAGTTATTAATTTTCGAAGCATTTTGCGCAATTTAGTCGGTTTTCCATATGAACATGCTTTTCTTGCTTCAGAACCATGCTCTGATGTCATAGCCCTGACCACCACTGTTCCCCTGACATTTTTCCTTTTTATTCCGCATCATTTCGATACATGGTTTGTCCGTTATTAATTTTCCGGTTTTTAAGACTTTTTTCTGCGTATTTTCGACATTTTTTCATGTGAACCTGCCCTATTTGTATCGGAATTCCAATTTGATTTGACAACCATGTCCCCTGTGCCTTCCCCTATCTTTTTCCTTTTTTCTCCACCCTTTTTCGACTTCTGGATTTTTACTTATTAATTTTTAAATGAGTTTTCGGGAGTATTTTTGGAGTTTTTCACATGTGAGCCCCTCCTATTTCCACCAGAACTGCGTTTTAACGTGATAACCCTGTGCCACCCCTTCCTGCGGACATTTTTCCTTCTTACTGCATGTCATTCCGGTGAATGGTTTGTTCGATATTAATTTCCGATCCCATTTTCGAGTTTATTTTTTGGGTTTTTCCCATGTGAACACGTCTTCTCTCAGTCGGGATTATGTTTTGACGTGATAGGATTGTCGGACACATCTTTCTGCACAGTTTTCCTTTTTTCTGCACTTCATTTCGATGCACGGATCTTTCGATATGAATTTTTAAATTGCGTTTTTGGTTCGTTTTTTGTGTTTTTTGCACGTGACCGCCCTTTACCCCTCCCGGAACCCCCGTCCCGTATTTTCCTTGTTTCCTCCCTGTCGTCCTGCCCACTTTTCGTTTTTACGCTATTTCGTTCTGACGTCCGGATTGGGAGTTATTAATTTTTCTTTATTTTTACGTGTATTCGCGCGCCCGTTTTGCGCATGAACGCGCCCTTTTTCGATTTTACGTGTCTCCACGCGTCCCGGTCGTGTCCGCCTAACCCGTACCGTCATCCCGGTTCCATTTCAATCCCGTCACGGTAAATTTTTTTAACCCCGCCCCGCGCCCGTGCGCGGGACGGGGATACACCCCCTCTTGACACTACCCAACCCCTTGGCCCCTGCCCAACCACCCTGCCCACCCCAACCCCTTGACCATGTCCCTCCTCCCCTACCCCTGCCCGCCCACCCTGCCTACCCCCCTTGTCCCTGCCCATCCTCTCCCCATGTCCACCCTCCCCTATCTCCCCCCTACCCTCCTTTCTCTCTCCCCATCCCCCAACCGTCATCCTCTCCCTCTGCGTTCTTTCCCTCCCTCCATCTCTTCTCCTCCTTCTCCTCCATTTCCTTCACCCTCCCCTCCTCCTTCTCTACTCCTCTCCCTCTCATCTTCCCCTCCTTTCCCCTCCTCCTCCTCTTTCTCCCCTCCTCCCTTGCTTCCTCCTCGCCCTGTGGCCTGTGGCCCGCCGCCGTCGCGCCTCCCTCGCCCTCGACAGCGCCTGCGCCGCCGCCCGCGCCTCCTGGCCCTGTCGCCCGCCGCCCTGTGGCCTGTGGCCCGCCGCCGTCGTGCCTCCCTCGCCTGCGCCGCCGCCTGCGCCTCCTGGCCCTGTCGCCAGCCGCCCTGTGGCCTGTGGCCTGCCGCCCGTGCCTCCTGCCACGCCCAGGCCACGTCAGCCTCCCTGCAGCCTCCCGCCTTCCCTCCTTTTCAAACCCCACCCCCCATTTCCACCCACTAACCCCCCTCCAAGCCCCCCTTCACCCCCGGGCACACCAAATTCATACCTAACCCCCACTAACCCCCCTTCCCACCCACTAAACCCCCCCAAGGTACACTCCCCTTTCCACCATCACACTAAAACCCTCTCACCCCTTTGTAAACCCCCATTCCCACCACCCACTCACTTTCCCTCCTTCTAAACCCTCATTCCCCCCATTACCCACGTGCCCCCCTAACACACACTCCCCTATACAGCCCCCTGTCCCACGCTGTAGCCCCGCTCCACGGTGGCACCACCGCAACCCCCTCCATCAACCCCAGTCCCACCTGCAACCACCCTTGAGCTGTCGACACGCGTGCGGGTGTGTACACGCTTGTGGTTGATCGTGCGTTTGTTCGTGCGCGAGTGCGAGATTTTGATGATCGGTTGCTGACCACGCAGCTGCCACGCTGCCTGTTGCTGGGTAGTTTTTCCCACATTTTTCATTACCACACCCGTAACTCCTTTTTTCCATTTAAATAACACCTCAAAAACACACAAAAACATTGAAAAATATAAATAAATCATTAAAAAACCACTTTATATTCTGAAAAATTACAGACAATCTAGAAACCTTTCCTTTTATTTTTGCAATCCATGGCCCTCTTTTTCTCAACCTATAAATTTCAACAAAAATATTTTTGCTTATTTTAAAATTCCAAAATCTTTCAAAATACCCAAAAATATGCTAAAAATTCATTAAAAATACTAAAAATTTCAAATTAATTTCCAAAAAATTCCTAACCCTTTCCTTCCCATTTTTATTTATTTTTGGCATATTTTTCTCAGTTGTCATAATATTTTCTTTCACACTTAAATTCTTTCACACTAAATCACACACCTCCATAACATTTTTTTTTAAAAAAAAACCCCTTTTTTCTCCAACACACCAACTAACCGTCTAGCGAAAAAATCCAGATATTTTTGGCTAGCGGAGAAGCGCATTCTTTGCATTTTCATACACCCACTACCAGGTATTTCCCTTTTTATTTGTTTAAAAATAAAAAACAACATCAAACATACACACAAGCTACCCCAAAACCCACGGTTAATATTGAAAAAAAAAAACCGAAACAACCAGAAAAAAAAACACACAAACCAACAAACCAATATTTAACCTAAATCAAACCTAACTACCACCATGGCACGCGCATTCGCGCTAAAACACACATACTTTTTAAATTAAAATCAACCAGCCGTCACATGAGCACGCGCTGGCAAAAAAGCGCTCCACATCACCTTAATTTATAATCAATGAATTGCATTTAGAGACCCAGTCGGGAATCAAAGTCCGGGAATCGAATAATTGCACCGCTTAACCTAATAATTGGTAATTGAATAACTAATAAGGAACCGCCGTTTTCTTGTTAAGGTTTATCACTTAATAAAAATTCACCCATTTTTAATAAATGATTAAAATCAACCCTTCATTAAATTAATTCCCCCTCACTGCACTTAATTCTCCTTTTTAATGAAGCGTTTCGTGGGATGGGTATACGCAGTCCTTAGTGTTATTTTCTATGGTCCAGTCTTGGTTTATCACAGATGTAGTTTTGATATGTGTCGGATATGGTATGGTTTTGGTTTCCTGTCTTAGTTACGGTTACGGGTACGGTATGCAATTTTTTTTCTTTTATTGCCTGATATGGGGTTCAGGGTGTTTGTTTGATGCATCGCATGAAGCTTTCGGTCGCATTTGTCTCGAGGTCATGTCAAATTTTTTCTAGGATGTGGTTTGCTTGGGGTTAGTTGGTCGTGTCCCGTTTTATTGGTAATTCTCTTATCCTTGGTTTTTGTCTGTTGCTTTGCAGGCATTCTCCTTGATTGTCTGTGTTTGTGGTGTGTGTGTAACCATCTGAATGGCGCCTTCTCATGCTCCTCCCCCTATCCAGTACGTCCCATTAGTTAGCAGGGATTACTCGTCCCTACTTACTTTTGAGCCCCTCACGAAGGCAGGACTTGCTGCTTTTGTGGCCACTCCTTTTCCATTACTTCCAGAGGATCCATCCGTATGTGATGAGTTCCTGGCCTCTTACAGCAAGAAGACAGGCGTAGTCCAAGGAATGTCTATGACATTGACGTCTCGAGGCCTAGGGAAGGCTCTGTCTTTACCCTTCAAAGGAGAACCTTTTGTGACCACTCGTCGGCTCTTCTCTAATGAAGAGATTCTCAAGCTGTTGCAGAAGCAGACAAGGGAAGTCCTTGATGTTAAGAAAGTGATAAACTCTTCAGGAGTTTCTTTTTCTATGATCACTGATCCCGTATGGAAGACGATGTGTCAGTTCCTTCAGGACAGGTTCATACCTGCCAAAACGCCATCCCACTATTTGTCCAAAGAGCTTTTCACAGCTTCCAGGATGGTGCTGAAAGGCGTTGCTATTGATTGGAGCACATACCTCCTTACTAAAATGGATCAGCATTTTGTTAAAGTCACGAGGGGTAATGTTACCAATGTTACCTACGGATCATATTTGTCTGCCTTCTTGACCTATTTAGGTTTACAGAAGACTGTGCCTCCGCCTCCTCCATCCGATCCAGTACCTCCTCCACCTTCAGAGGAGTCAGCACCTATTGACATTGAGGATGATGATTCTCCGCCTCCCCTGGTCATACAGCGCAAACGCTTGAAGAGGGTAGCGGATAAAGCCCCTTCTGTACTTCCATCAGTGCCTATCCCTGCTACTTCTGGTAGTGACCTCCCTGGGTATCTCACTTGTAATAACCTGTTCAGAGCACATCGAGAAGGATCCTTGGAGATCTCAGTTCCTCCCCTGAACAGTCTCGTCTCAGGAGATGCCATTCCTTTCCTCTGCAAGGATATTCAAAGTTCCATTGAGTTGTCAGTGACAGCCTGTGTTCAACAGCTGTACGCATCTTTCTATGAGGAGCTCATGCAGTCCAACGACCAGTTGCATAAGGCAACATCTGAGTTAGCTTCTGCTAAGGATACCCTAGCAGATCTATTTAAGCAAATGGAACAGCAAACCCAACTGGTTGCCATCCAAAGCGATGAGATTTCTTCATTGAAGACCCAGTTATTCGAGGGTCAGTCACAGGTTACTAGCCTTTCAGCAGAGAAGGAGAGGATGTCCAGCGAAGCGAAAGAATTCCAAGTTCTCTTAGATGACAAGCTTTTAGCTTTACAGATTGCTAATGACACAGTGGCCAACCAAGCCTCCCAAATCCAACAGTTGCAAGATCAGCTTGCAAAGTCCCGCTCTGTTCCTCCAAGCCCTCCTGTTTCATTAATTCCTTCTCTTTCATAGCAGGACTTGGCTGCCCTACAGAGACAAGCTACTTTGTGCCCTCTATTCCAAGATAAAGTGGAAAGATTGCAGTCCAGAATGGACTTGTTATGGTCTACCTTTGAACAGTTTCAGGACTTTGTCCTACCAGACCATTCTTTCTTTGTCCACTACCACTTACAGAAGTTGGTCTTCTATATGAAGCTTTCCACGATGGATTTACCTTTTCCAGAGGATGGCTGGAGTGGGGCTTGGTCTGCTGAGTTGTTGACAAAGGTAGTCCGAATGGTCTTTGAAGATTCTGTCACGACAGACACCATGTTGATGTCATACATGTATCTCCGAGGAGATTTGTTAATTCCAGATGAGGTAGATATGGCATGGTATGTGGGGGATGTGGTCTTACAGGCTGTTTTATATGTCAATCATTTGGAGTTGCGCATAGCTGATATGTTTCAAAGTTATTCCTCCAAAGTGGCTGATTGTCAGGATAATTCGTGGCATCCCATGATTGATTCGGTGGTCCTCAATCAAAGACAAAACACAGCTCCTACCTTTGCCCAGAGTACTAACCAACTGAGGATGGATCTCTTAACCTATCTTTCCAAACATAATCCATTTGATGCTATCTTCTTTGATGCCTATCATAGACGATCTCTCTTAGAACCTTCTGTTCCTACCCTCCTCTATTACCAACAATTGGCTCACCGCTATGCTATATATTTTTCCCTTTGTTAGTCTAATTCCACAATTATTTTACCTCTTCTTTTCCAACCTTCCAATTTCCCTCAAATTCCTATTTTCACTTACTGTTCCTTTATTGAGGATAGGGTATTTTACCCTTCTCCACCCTGTCCTTCACCCCTCATAAATGTACCCTCCACATTTCCTATTTATCAGTTAACACCGTTCCTTAGTGATTCCTTACAAATTTCTGCAACTCCTTCTTTAACCTTTTCTTCCTTTTATGATTTTTCCTATCCTTCCCTTCATCCACTTTCCCTTATTCCACTACCCTCTCCTAACACTTCCATATCTCAACCACCTCAGTTGGTTAGTGACTGTGACGGTTTTGATAATTAGATTTCCAGAAGAAGGGGATGGAGTTCGGATGATTGCCTTACAGGACCGCAGATTAATTGGCCAGTAATTCCAGGGGAATGGACAGCTTCCAGTCAAGCTTATCAAAACTATGTTCATTTTGCCCAGCAGTATTCACAGTCTGCAGATCCCTCAGTGAGATTAACTGCTCACTTTGCTTGGTACCTGGCGTATATGCATAGGCACTCTCATACTGATTCAAAGCCTATTCCAAAGTTGTGCATGAATGTCAATGTTAGCATTGATTCCCAACAGCTGGAGATACTGTATTTTCATGCCCTCTGTTTGCCTAGCAGATACTTGGTCCTGTTGGAAAGGATGTGCTGTCTCCAATTTTTTCAAAATCCTCCTAAAAACTTTGTAGATGAATCCTTATCTATGGATCGATTCCGACAACATCAATCTTTTAAGTGGGATCATCTTCATTGATACCTTTCCAATGTATGGTGGAAGCTTTTAATGAAAATCTTTCTTTTTGAACGAGTCATTCAGATGGTTGTGTTGTGTATTAGTGTTTGTGTTGTGAGTTCATTTATGTCAAACGAATGTGGTGGTTTCCTATTGGATTTTGTGTACGAGCTATGTTTTGGAGATTTGTAGAGATGGGGTCGTGGTTGGAGAGTTGAAGCTGATGCTGATGAAGAAGAAGCAAACTCTTATATCCTTTACAAATTTGTGGTGATTTTTAGTTTGATACAAGGTGTTCATGTATAAAGAGTTTTCCTTTCTTTGTATTTTTATATCAGAAACAGGTTATAAGTTGGGGTCATGGTGGATGGATTATTTGTGACAAGCTATTGAAGATCAAAGTTGAGCTTTTCCCTGAACTTGTATTCCCTTTTTCCTGGGTCGCGAGGACGCTTCCTTATTAAGTGTGAGGATATGTTGAGTGTTGAAATGACTTGTTTTTTGGCTGATTTTTGTTGTTTTTGAGAGCTGAATGGTTGATTTTATGGGATGATTGATTGATTTGGAAGTGGTTTGAGAGTGTTTTAGATGATAATGATTGTGTTTTGGAAGTTCATGATGTTTGTTGGTGGTTCTGTGATGTTCTGATAGGTTTTGATGGGTTCTGTATACCTTCTGTTTTGCTCTGTTTTGGTCTGTTTTGTTCTGATTGTCTTCTGTGAAGAGGGATGGAGTATTGATTGATGAAGAATGAGATATTGTGAAAGTTTATTGAATGGTTTTTGAGAGTTTGGAATGATTTGAGAATGAGTTATGTGGTTTTGATGACCTTCTGTAACCTTCTGTAGGTCTTCTGTAGAGCTTCTGTTTCTGTTCTGTTCTGTTCTGTCTCTGTTCTGGTACTGTTCTGTAGACTATTCTGTATGCTTCTGTAAGTGTTCTGTGGAATGTATGTGTGACTTTGGGAAAGTTTTCTAGCCTTGGAAAGAGGTGAATACAAGTGCAAAAGAGCTGAAAGAAGTGGAAGAAGTAGCTGCTGAAGACTCAAGAGAAGACTAGAGTGAAGTGACAGTAGTGAGCCGTGAAGAGACACTGTAGTGGCTCTGGTGACTCTTCATATCAGACATACCTCTTGGGAGGGGTATCCACGACCTAAGAGTGATTATTGAGAGTAATTTTGAGAGATTGTAGTGAGGATATGATGTATTATTGATAGAGTGAGAGAGAGAGAGTCAGAGATAGTCAATTCTACAAAAACAGAGTGATTGTATATGAGAGATTGAGAGAGAAGACTATGAAGATATTGAAGATGAATACTATGTGATGTATTTCCATTCAAAGATGGTGTACTCCTTTGCTTTCTTTGTTCTATTGATGGATTTTATGAAGATATTGAAGAATATGGTTGATTATATTAAAACTGTGGGAGGTCTACATGATGCTGCATGAAGATTTGTTGTGCCTGGTGTTCTTTTCTTCATTGTGATCATATGAAATATGAAAAACAAGCTTGTTGATGTTACAAGATAGATTTTCTTGCAAGAGAATTCCCTTTTCCTTGGTGTTCCTCTCGGGGCTCCAAGGATGTTCTCACCTACATCACTCAAGTAGGCATTTGTCCTTTCGACATGGACTACTATGCTGATCTAGAATACGATCCAAACTTCTATGCTTGGTTCATGTGGACGTAAATCACCAAGAACATGTAGGGAATACCCTTGACATCTCAACCTCTAATCCTAAGAAGGATTCTTCTCATTCCCAAGGGGGGAGGGGGTAAGGTGAAGTAAGGTCAAATCAAGAGGTGGAATCAAATATGTAAGGGGAATGAAACACTCAAGGAAAAATGTAAAGTCTCAATCAAATAGATGAAAATTAACTAGTGATTGAGGAAAAGTGTCATACAATTTTGGAAGTGAATATAATTGCTCGAAGGAAAATTCTCTTTTTGTGCTTAAGCATGTTCTTCTTTCCATAAAAGCATGATCAGCTCCTATGTATCTTCCAACAAGAAAGTGCCTTAAGAACGCTAATGGTGAACCATGGTTTTATGACAAGAGTTGAAGATGGTTGCACAACAGGATCGTGCCCACCGACTTCCGTTCATGGAAGAAGTATGGCCTTTTCCTCAAAAATTGCACCTATAACCAGCTCAAGTTCCAAAGCATCCACAATATTGCAGAGGTGGTGGCTAAGGAGGAGGATGCAAAAAGGGTTGTGTAGCAATGCAACCTAGCCATGTACCTCGAGAAATTTGGACAAGAGCCGACCACATCAAATGTGTGGAATTTTTGAGGACCTACAACCATTAGGGCCAAAAACGCTTCAAAAAATGCACTTTTGTTAATCACGGGATTAAGGAAAGGGCCAAAGAGAGTTCGCCACGTGTGCAAGAATATGGTATTCTTGTCTCCTCTTTTTTAGAGATAGTGGAGTCCATTTCGTGATTCTCTCTTCTTTTTTAGCCAAAACCCCTAAAGTCTGACATGTTTTGGAGTCCCAAAGACGTTATTTACTTACAAATCTGACAAAATACATGACAGAGATGTGATGAAATTAATAATGAGTTTTTTGAAAGTCCGGAGATCTTTCAATATTGTTTTTGGCGCCCAATACATACTCATTTGGGTTCTTGGCGCTACTTTTTAGTTCATTCACCCCTCTTTGAGCTTCTTTCTCTGCGCTTTCATTCTTTTCATGGCTTCCTCCAGGCGCCCTTCTCGTTTAATACACTCTTGCACAGTCTATAGCCAGGGAGTAGATGGAAATTTTGAGCCCAAAACCTTTGCTGTAAATGATTGGGTTACCATGCTGCCATCTTGCAAGGGCTCCCATAAGGTGAAAAGAAGAAAACGAGAAGATATAAAACATCACTGGAAGGGGCGTATCATTGCCTTCAAAATTATACCCGAAGGCTGGTTTGTCAAGGTGCAACATGTTTACATGGCCAAGGATATGCACTTGCCTCCAAACGAACGTGTTCCCCAACAAACACATTGTAAGTTATAAGTTGAATAACGTATATAATTCTTTTCCATTTATGCAAGTTCTAACAAACGGTTCGTCATTGTAGATATCTTTCCGTCAACAAGTATTGAATGGCAACCTGTGGAAAGCCTAAGTGGGACTTTCCATGCCATTCATAAGGTATTGGCAGACATTATTTATGCTGATCAAACTGTGTCTTTTTATAGTGAATGCAAGGTTTTTATATATTATGCACAGTATGTGGTTCCCTCTAAAGCGGATAGGTATGGGAATATCGAAGATTTGCCATTGCCAAGTCTTTCATCTCTAAATTGGAAGATTCCTGACAAGGTAACAGTGCAGAGTTTCAAATTCAAAATATCTCAGGATATTAAAAAGTCCATGACAGCTGGAAGGATCTCAAGAAGAATACGTTTATCATGGTTTGTACCCCTCCATATCTTCGTGGCTTGCTTCAAAACAGCAAATTTACAAAGAACGAAGGTATCCTGGTTAAGTAGAAACTTTTCGGAAGAGGATTTGGACAACACTATAGGGACGCATTGGAAATCTAGAGAGTGCGATCATAAAGGTGATATCTTGAGGTGCAGTGCATGCCCTCAATCCTTGGCTTTGGCTTACAGTATCCCTCGCCAAAATCTTGCTTTGGCCTTTGATTACAGGCGATACAAACGAAGATTGGGTATTTGGGTTCCCTTGGATTCTGATACAGAGAACACAACATATAAACTTGTGGTGCACGTTTTTCCGCATGAAGAAGTAAAGAAGGTGAGTGTTACTTCCAATTGGAGTCTGAAAGATGTGAGGGATACCTTGGAATTGCTAGACAATACATCCCCTAGATATAAGTTCAAAGTGAATGGTGTAACAATTGGTAAAAGAGCCGAGCGCTCCTTCTTTTGTACGAGTTGTTTGTCTCCCACAATTGTGAGTTTGGGGCCTTAAGAATGAAAACTTGGCAGGAATTTATCTTAACAGACTGTCTTTAAGATATTTTTTAATGGGAACTTCATAAGCTATCGTGAAGCAAGTCGCCTTTCGAATGTGTATAAATAAAATGTACATTGCATCCGATTTACAAGTGAAAATTTTCATTACACAATGAGGTACAAAAATTGCATGAAAATGTACAAGGCCAAAATTCGATTTACAAGTGAAAATTTTCATTACACAATGAGGTACAAAAATTGCATAAAAATGTACAAAGCCAAAATAAAATGGCTCGTGTATGCTTATGTTTGCTATTTTCATTCTTTATCGATTTCTTCAAAGATATTTTTCCTCACAGGGCCTTTCTTTGATTGTTGAAAAAATTTGACCTTTACAGGTAGTCTCCTTTCTTGGGGCTTAAGAGGGGATGGATCAAATTTAAGAGGAGAGAGCACTGGCATTCCTTTTTTCTTAGACTCTGCAGCAGTGGTCCCATTGCCTTTTCCCTTGCCCTTGTCTTTACCATTGCCATTGTCCTTACCCTTTCCCTTGACCTTTCCCTTGCTTGTGCCCTTTGCCATTGAAGTTTTGGGAGGAAGAGGGGAGTCAGGATCATACGGTGTGATTGCTTTGTCTAGAATCAGCTCGATGCATCTCTCCCTTATCCACCAAACATATGATTCAGGATAGTCTCTACACTGTAAGAATAAATGTTATAAGTTAGTGAAAAGACATCATGATAAGGGTTACACAAACATCAAATGAAATAAACTTACATTCACTCCTTCTATTTGTAACAGCTTTGAATCCATTGTTCTGCAAATGTTTGAGATAACTCTCCATCCACAAGAATGCGCATTGCTTTGCAATGGAACTTCTTGTAGAAGAAAAGTATACGGCCTTTGAGGATCAGCAAGATCCTCGTATGTTGTATCCAAAAATGTAGAAACGAGTCTACCAGCACTGCAAAAGGAAGCTTTGTAAGTTCAAAATATTATTTATAAAAGAAATCAAAGTAAGTAATTTTCTTCCAACATACATTCGTGCTTGACCGTGAACACCGCTGAGAGAATTCATAAAGATAATTTCCCTTGAAAGACAATTAATGTAGATGAGACTCCAATGCCCTTTGCAAATTCATAAAAGAGGTGAGTAGAAGGGTGAAAGCAAATGAACATAAATTCTCCTCTACAGTAAAAGAAAAATACATTTCTACATAAGGGAAAAAGATGTGGTAATTTCTCACACTATCGAAGCTACGAAAAAATGGTGAAATATTAGAACCAGATTTTGCAAAAAGTCCCACAGAGAGAAGTGGATCAACAATGTATATGGTTCTTCGGATATCGAGAGTGAGAGAGGACACCAATGCCCTGCAGATAATAGCAAAAGCTATTCAATACCAATTTCATCCAAAATATAATTGAAAAGACTTAACTTATGCAACAAAAAACCTTACCTTATGCAACAAAATACCACGGAGTCAGATAGTTGGAGATCCCTTTTTTCCAACATGGGCTTGTCCTCGGGAGATATACTAAGATATTCCTCCTCAGATTCCCCAGCAACATTCACAAGAATCTGCCCATACACTTTGCCCATCCTCTCGCTGTTGACGGGAGCAAGTGATGCGGCTTTCCTCTTGTAAACATCGTCTTCAGTTTCAAACACCTCCTGATTTTTTTCACTCAAGAAAGCCTCTTGCTGGGTGGCACCCCTTGTAGGGTAAAGGTCACTAACATCTTCAACATTTAGCTTTTTCTCTTTCCTGGATAATTTTGGGGGAACGTTAAGGATTTCAAAGGCTTTTTGATCATTGGAAGGCAAGGGCCTCAGGACTTTGTCAAACCTATACCTCACTCTGCTAATGATGCTGAAATCTTTATTCATAAGGGTGATCCTATGAGCATGGGCGGCAGCAATGTAAGCGTCGTTCATGAAATCAATAACAAAATCTTCTGCGGCCTCTTGCATGGCAAGAATGGCTGAGAGTTGCCACTTCTTATTTAGACCAGAGACAGTTGCCACTTGAGACAATCTATCAGAGATCTCTTTAACCACCCTTATAAAAGCAGCTTTTGGAATGACATGCTGTGTAGCTCTCTGGGCTTTCCTGATCTCACTGAAACATCTTTGCATATAGAAGAACCTGGACTTCCTCTTCCTCTTCTGTGGCTTGGGGTGTTCAGTGGCTTCAGCAGATGTGGGCTCAGGTACCATTGTAGGGAATGAATCTTTCACAGGGTTAGCCTCATCCTTTGCTTCCTCAACTTCAGGTGAAGAAACATTTATGGAAGATGTAAGGACAACACCTGGTGTAGGAGGGATTTCTGTTGTAAAATGCTCTGGAGCCTGTGATGGACCAGCTTCTTCTACCCCCTTAGATTCATCAAATTTTAACTTTCTTCTACCCCCACTGTCCTTCCCATCTATATACACTCTTCTTGCAGTTTGCTTTGTCCTTGCCATCCAGAAAATGTAAAATAACAACCAGAAGGACAATAACTGAAAGACAAACTGGCGAGGAAAGTGACGAAATGAGCAATTCCGATACGGCGCGATATGAACAAAGCGAGCAGAATGGAACAACGCCCTTGCTCCGTATTGGAGATGAGAAGCCGATACGGCGCGATAAGGAGAAAACGACCACACCGTTTGGACGCCCTCGCTCCGTATTGGAGATGACAAGCCGATACGGCGCGATTAGGAGAAAACGACCACAACGTTTGCACGCCCTCGCTCCGTATTGGAGATGACAAGCCGATACGACGCGATTAGGAGAAAACGACCACAACGTTTGCACGCCCTCGCTTCGTATCGGAGATGAGAAGACGATACGGCGTGATTAGGAGAAAATGACCACAACGTTTGCACGCCCTCGCTCCGTATCGGAGATGAGAAGACGATACAGCGTGATTAGGAGAAAACGACCACACCGTTCGGACGCCCTCGCTCCGTATCGGAGATGAGAAGACGATACGGCGCGATTAGGAGAAAACGAGCTCACCGTTTGGACGCCCTCGCTCCGTATCGGCACACCTCTTTTCGCTAGCGAAGAGCTCGAGAATTGAAAAGTGTACACGTCGGACAAATGACCACTTATATACCCAGGTAAATCATGACACGTGTCAGACACGTGTTCGATACTGATTGTGCCACGTATCTGCATTTATGGTCCGTATGCTACGTGTCAAGTAATGACCGGTCCACTTATTCGCCACGTGGTTTTCGGCCACGTGTTGCCCAACGGCTACTGCCACGTGTATGACACTAACGGATACTGCCAAGTGGCATAATCCGCGCCTACATAAGGGTGTGTTTCTTATCTGTACGGCTTTTTTCGGTTTCTGACCTTTGTTTCTATTGCTGATACGGCGCGAGGACGAGTGTTGGTTTTCTTCGCTTTCCTCTCTTCGCTTCGTTTTGGAGGTTCTGTAGATCTAGTATTTTTTCAGCGTTCCTGAAGCTCGTGTGACCACCTTTGTTGTGGCTCTTGCGCTTCTTACTGGGATCACCGATACGGCGCGAGGGGGCCTTTTCGTCTGAATCGTTTCTCTCTTATCGCGCCGTATCGTCAGAAGTTGGAAACATGTCTGAACCCATACAATCCAAGGTTTCTTCAGGAACTGGTAAAAGAAGAAGGCTTTCAAAAGGCTCAAGTGCATCAACAGCTGATCAGCTTGTGCATTCTTTTTCCTCTCCATCCTCTACCACCAGTGTGAGAAAGCCAAGTACATCTCCAGGGAAGCGAACGCCGGTAGTGAGAGGTCAAGGAGTATCAGAGCTCATTGATATCACTCCATCAGAGAGGCTACTTGATTTTATGCTTCAGAATGGAATGGATCTCTCATTCTATGGAGTTGTGAAAAATATTTTTAATCCTGATTGGGAACTTGACAAAGTTCTGAAATCTTGTGAAAAATATATTGTGGAGGACTTTTTGGAGTTTGAAACTCTTGCAGGTCCTTCTGTTGAAGTTGGCACAATTGACTATGTCCATATTCCCATTGGGTCAACAGGAAATGAAAAGGCAGTATTTACTAGGAAGTCCAGGGCCCACTCTATGGAGAGGTTTCATTCAACAGACATATTTTGCTGCACTCATTCCAAAAACTGCAAGATGATGAGAAAATCTGCTGCTTTTATTATATTCATCCTTGTCAAATACCCTATGAAAGCTGAGGAGCAACAGTTGGAAGGAGCAAAGAGTGCCAGCTTTTGCATGTTGGATGATCTGGCAGATGAAAGGGAAACAGAGGAGGTTGTAGATACAGATTTTGAGGCTTCCATTGCTGAGAATTTGGATATTGCTCACTTCAAAGCTGAGACTATCATTGAGGAGAGCCAAGGAGATACAAACCCTCAACCTGATGAGAGTTCTCACCATATTGTTCCTTCCCTGCCATGTATACCTTTCAAGGACAAGGAGTACATTTT
This sequence comes from Lygodium microphyllum, assembly GCF_053477565.2. Lineage (NCBI taxonomy): Eukaryota > Viridiplantae > Streptophyta > Polypodiopsida > Schizaeales > Lygodiaceae > Lygodium > Lygodium microphyllum. The sequence continues at coordinate 136,101,061 of NC_141140.1, read as the reverse complement.
ACTATCAGATATTCAAAAACTTTTTAATCTCAGGGAAGATTATTGTCTTGCAATTATTGCAGAGGCATCTGATGCTGCTAATGGGATAACTGACATAGAAAATGAATCAAAGGAAGAGATTCTGAAACTTGATAAAGAAACTCTAGATGATAAGTTTATTGATGCTGGTGAGGCATTCTCTCTTTGTTTTGAAAAGGCCAAAGAAGCTGAAAAGGAGTTGAGTATTACTGATGAGGATTTCGATCGCATTCAAAGTGAGCTCGGCATTTCCAATTTTGGAAGAGAGGAGTTTGAATATGTTAAAGAATTGACTAACACCAATGAGACAGCATCATCAATTAATTTATGGAATCCGTTTAAATTGGAGTACAATGAAAATCAAGTGGTAAGATAATTTTGAATTTGCTTTTACACATTGGTAGGTTTACATTTCATGCTCATTCAGTATGGCTTTTATTTGCAGTTGGAGATTGCCGATACAGATAACTTCTTGGGGCGTGGCAAAGGATCGAGAGCTGCTAGTAACACCACCAAAGACATTGCACTCGGCCACTACTTGACTAGGATTGACCCTGAATCCTTTTTTGTACTTCATAGTAGTTTCTCAGAGGACGCAGCATGGCCGATACTTTGTATTAAAGCTCTTACAAGGCTTCTAGGTTTCTCAGGATTACAATATAATGCCCACAAAATAATGTTTTTGGAAAAGACTGCAGCAATTAGGATTTTTGGCTACGGTCCAGGTTACTCTGCTTCTAGAGCAGGATACTTTTTGGCGTTTTCATCCTACGCCTTAGCTGCAGACAGAACTGATGTAAAATCTATAGCTGGCTACAAGAGAAAAAAATTTCTACGTTATAGAGGAAAGATTCCTGAGGAGGAAGAGAATGTGAGAGTTTTGGAAAACTAGCTTTGTATATATTCTTTCTTATATATAAAAGTGCGATTGCTCATGTGTCATTGCCGTCTTTTATTTGCATTCTTTGAAGTTGTCGTCGAAAAAACCAGTTGAATAGCTCCTCCAAAGCATTGCTTTTTGTAACTCCTCCCCCATGCCTTGTGCTTCGAAAATAACTTGTGCATGCTTGATAGTGGGATTTTTCCATGCCTTCGTTGCTATAAGTTGCTAAGGGGCCATGCTCCTCCACAAAGAAAGGTCCATGAATATGAAGAATATGCTGCAATACAAAGTAACACAAATTTTATACCAATTGAAAAACCTGTCAAAATAAGCCGATATTAAATAATTATTACTTTACCAGATAAAAAGTGATATCTTTTTCTCCCCATGCCTCTTTTATCGCCTGAACAAGCTTTGTGATTGATCTTTTGAACTCTTCCGCATATGTATATGTTGTCTTATGTTGCCTGAGGAGTTTCAAAAAAACATCAAGGTGTATCCAGACCTCCATTCTAAGAAACGCAAGCCTCGGCATGCTTGCAACATTTGTTGTGATCTCACATAGCTCTCTCCAACACTCCCAAGTCGCATTCACCTGCTTTCCTGAATGATTTCCTAAGAATCGTCTAGCTTTTGAGCCTCCCATAGAGACATCGGCCAAGATATCTCTTGTTTTTCCTGAAAGTATTGGATCCTTTCTTAAGTGAACTTGGCCCCCATGAAATCCCATTTTCGATAGCAATGCCTCGCATTTATCAATACACTCATCTGATAAAGATAATGGCTTAATGCAATATGCGTAGTCGAGATGCAACCTGAGAAGCTTATCGATTATTCTAATCTCTGCATGCAAAGTACAAATATGAACATTCTTAAGAGAGATGGAAAGAATGGGATCCCAGATGTCTTCTATGTTTTTAAATTTACTCAAATCTATAGAGTCTCTATTTGGGGCTCTTCTTACTGGTCGCAAACTACTCCAATCTTTGGATCCAATACTTTCCATGCAATAAATGCAAGGATATTTTGCATTTGCACCATTACATATTCCAAGCATACATTTGATAGTTTTCAAATCAGCACTCATATGCCATTCCACATTAAATTTACCAACCCCATCAACTACCAACATTTCGCCTTCACTTTGAGACTTAATGATATTTGGAATACCTGTATGGTTGAACAACCATTTCAACGTTTGATGATTTTCAATTGGTACCTGGACTGCACCAATCCACCAAATCTCCATCTCGGATTGGATCTTATGCAATGGAGCTTTGCCCTCGCCATTGCCATGGTCCAATGCCATGTTCATGAGGCAAATGCTAATTCTTTCCATCTTCTGTCCCTTTTGAATCTGTGCTTCATCCAACTTTAAGGCAAACTTTAGAACACCATAACTTTCTTCTACTGTGATTTTATACATGTGAACCGTTGCAATTTGCACCTTTTTTAGATCAACCCATATATTGTTAAACTCATTGTAATAAAAAATTGCCTGTTTTTTTTGTTTTTCATAGGACATAGACCTTTCGATGTGAAAGTAATCTCCAAAAACATGTGGAATCTTGCGATTCATGGAAATTCTTGCAGTGGAAACTGCAAGGGCTCGGGGCAATCCAAATATAGTTACCCTATTGCGTTTAAGATTTTTAAACCATAATCCAGAGATAGCACGGTAACCTTTTCAACTTATACCCACAGTATCGCATGTCTCTACGATTTCATTTGCTTTCACTGTGTCTTTTAAATCCTTCACTAACTCTCTCAGAGTTGGACCTCTCAAATCCACATTTTCTGGTGACTTAAGAATCCTCAAAATGTCTTTCTTATTCATGGTTTCCTTCAAAAGTTTGATTCTTTCCTCATTCTCTCGGATATTTATGCCTAATATGTTAGAGACATATTTCTTTGTAAGATTTAGTCTCCTTTTCTTTGCTCTCTCACACAAGCTGGTTATATTTTTTAACTGTCTCTTCCTCTCTCTAAATCCTACTGGAGTTTCTCTCAAGCGTATTAGCTTATTCTGCAATGAATTATTAACATTTTTCAAAATATCAATCTGACTTGTCAACTCTAAAATTTTTGTTTGTGTAGTTTCTAGTGCTTTTTTCATTTCGTGCACTTGGGCTATATATGTGTAAGATGCAGAGTATAACCTCGTACAGTAGCCAAGCATTCCATTATAACCTTCTCCAGCATATCTTATATAGTCACGGACATTCAAAAAAGGAGGTGGTTTACCTGTAGAAGGATCCCTGGGATAGATATTTCCATCCACCCACAAATCTATATGCTTCATTCCTTGTGTTCGCAACCTGTTGGCTTCAATCTCATCTATCAATACTCGATGATGTATACTTCTCCAAGATGTGTAAGTCGGATCTAGCTGAATAGATAGCTTGTATTTACGTGTGCTTGCGCCTGTGTTATTTGAAGTAGTATTGCTAGACATTCTAGCAAATGAACCGAGCAAGAATCTCACAGTGATAGAAAGCAAGTGCAGCAAAAGGAATGGTAAAAGAGAATAGTGTATAGAAAGAAAACGTGGGAGCAAACAAATGCGAAGTTCGTACGAAAATCTCGAAAATACAAAATCTCTCGAGTTCCAAGACAATAAACGGCCGAAAAGGTGACCCCTGACCTGGATTAAAAGATGAGGGCAATTAATGGCCGACCTCTTCAATGAACCAAATATTCTCTCATTAATCACATCTGGACAACCAAATTTAGAGGTTTTATTCTTCCTAAACCTCAACTAATTAGCAACTTAATCACTTTCTTACAAGTGCCATTTTTGAAGCGTTTTTGGCCCTAATGCCTGGCATGGAATGTGGAACGGTGACTCTGGGGAGGGTAAAAGGAGCTAAACAAGTTCAAACTCAGCTCAATAAGGCCTTGGTGGAGAAGGCGTTGGGTCTAGAATCCAAGGTAGAAAGGAGATAGAAGCGGGATGTTTATGCCATGCTAAACATGAAGAAGGAGTAAGTCTTGGCATAAGCATTCAAGACATCCCTAACCCAAAAATTGGAATGCAGGTGAAAGTCATCCATTCCCTCTTCTCTAGCCAATGATACAACTCCCTCATGCACAAAATTAGTGTGCCCATGCTGGAGAGCTTGGCAGATCACTCATTGGATGAAATAGATAGGAACGGGTATGTATAGAAAACCATCCGCTAAGGGAACAAGTTGGATGGTGAGGAATCCTCAGCATCGAAGGGAGCTGAGAGGAAAAAACCGTCATCCAAAGCCTTATTCATCATGTATGGGGGATATTTGACCCAACGCCTTGAATTCTAGACCCAACGCCTTCTCATTCACATAGAAGGTCACCTCCCCATCATGAACGAGAATAGTCAAGTGAGAGAACGAGAATAGTCAAGTGAGAGAATAGTCAAGGTATGGGGAGGTCTCCTTTCTACCTTGGATTCTAGACCCAATGCCTTCTCCACCAAGGCCTTACTGAGCTAAGTTTGAACTTGTTTAGCTCCTTTTACCCTCCCTAGAGTCACCGTCCCACATTCCCTATCAGGGTTGTAGGTCCTTAAAAATTCCACACATTTGGTGTGGTCGGCTCTTGTCCAAATTTCTCGAGGTACATGGCTAGGTTGCATTGCTACACCACCCTTTTTGCATCCTCCTCCTTAGCCACCACCTCTGCAATATTGTGGATTCTTTGGAACTTGAGTTGATTATAGGTGCAAATTTTGAGGAAAATGCCATACTTTTTCCATGAACGGAAGATGGTGGGCACGATCCTGTTGTGTAGCCATCTTCAACTCTTTTCATAAAACCATGGTTCACCATTAGCGTTCTTAAGGCACTTTCTTGCTGGAAGATACATAGGAGTTGATCATACTTTTATGGAAAGAAGAACATGCTTAAGCACAAAAAGAGAATTTTCCTTCAAGCAATTATATTCACTTCCAAAATTGTATGACACTTTTCCTCAATCACTAGTTAATTTTCATCTATTTGATTGAGACTTTACATTTTTCCTTGAGTGTTTCATTCCCCTTACATATTTGATTCCACCTCTTGATTTGACCTTACTTCACCTTACCCCCTCCCCCCTTGGGAATGAGAAGAATCCTTCTTAGGATTAGAGGTTGAGAGGTCAAGGGTATTCCGTGCATGTTCTTGGTGCTTTACGTCCACATGAGCCAAGCATAGAAGTTTGGATCATATTCTAGATCAGCATAGTGGTCCATGTCGAAAGGACGGATGCCTACTTGAGTGATGTATGTGAGAAGACAATTTGATCTAAATAAAAGTGGACTAGGAGGTTTTCTTCTAGGGGTGGGTCGATTACGAATGGTGGTCAACACCCTATAGGAGGTTGGAGCTACATAAGTGGGGTCATACTCTGAAGTTTTGATGGCATGTCATTGCTCAGCACACAAGTCATGATTTGGTAGCCCTCTAGCTCCCATTGAAGTCGGAGAGCATATCATTTCCTCAAGAAAGAGGAGTCGGTGTTAGCGAGCTTTTTTAACTCGATTTCTTGGTCTGTGGCAAGGACAATGCTCTTATGATAGGACATAATGAGGCGTCAGTTTCATGTGTGTTCTCTGGAGATCTTGGTGGCAATTAGCTCATCAGCTACTTCAGAAGTCTTAATGAATACAAATTCCATCAGCTACTTCGAAAGCCTTAATGAATACAAATTCCATCAGCTACTTCGGAAGCCTTAATGAATACTGATCCGAGAAAATCACCAAAAAAAATTTGTCTAACTCTTTGTTGATTTTTTGTACATTTGGAGGTTTGAAATAAAGAAGAGGGTAGGAACAACCTCTTGGGAAATCCAAGAAATCACTAGATGGAAATATTTCATGGACCGGTTTACCAAGGGGAGGTGAAGAGTAAAGATCAATGGAGGAAGGTGAAGGGAAAATGTGTAATGTGAAAATAAAAGACATGAAATGGATTTGGAGCCATCCAAATCCATCCAAAGGGCATGAAATAGATTTGGAGCCATCCAAAGGGCATGTGAGGCTCATAATGTCATGGCTTTGGAGACTTATGATAATTCAAACAAATGGGACCCTTCTTGGAAGCATTAGTGGAAGAAAAATCAGGCACATGATATTATAAGATTTTTTAAAAATACTTCCACTCCGATCCAAAAAAAAATTTCAACATAAAAGTTGTAGCCCGTGAGCTGAAGGTATTTTTTAATAATTTTTTGGAGCTATGAGTCGGGAGATATGGCCAAAATGGTGGACGCCAACTTTTCCAACTGCGGTGGAGACCACCTCCCAATTTTATACACACCCACACTTTCTTCCCCACACTTAACACTTCCATAAAACATCATTAATTAGATTCCCAACCCTTTCCCCTCTCTTATCCTCTCTCTCAAGCTAATAAACCATTAGAATTTCCCTCCTAAATCACCCTCAAATCATCCTTAATTGTAGTAGTAATGTATGAATTCTCACTACTCTCTCTCCATTATTGCTAGATATGATATTATTTTATGAAGATTCTCTATATTTTTTTATAGGAGAGCTCTTGGACTCAAGCTATGAGAGGGAGAATGGAGACAATTCACCTATGATGGAACTTGATTAAGTACAAAATTGGTCAACAAAACATCTAGATGGAGCTTCCACATTGGTGGAACCGCCTTAATCCAGCTTTGGTGGTGTTAATTCCTATTTTATCTTAACCTACTCCCTAAAAACCCTCAAGGCCTTCCCTTGTAATTTGCAAGAGAGAGCCAAGAGTTCTTCTTCAACCCTATTGAGCCTTCCCCATTCTCTCTCATGAGCTTAGGCAGTTCATTCCCTTTCTATAGCTTATGCATGCTCTACAGTGTAATAAGCCCATGCTATTGGTGTCCATATTGTGTATATTGGTTATGTCTTGAGGGTTCTCCATCTCTTGTGCCCTCTTAAGTTTTATTGATTCATCTATTTTTTCACAAGCTCCTCTCCCTCTTGCATAGCATCCTAGTCCACTCTTCCATGACTAGGTGGTGCCCTTACCTCATTCACTTTGTGGCAGAAGAGAGTTTGGCATAGTATAGAGGCTGCCATACCGAATTTCCTTCATCAAATACAAATTCCAATTCTTCCCAAGAACAAGGGAGTGTACGCCCTTCTATCGCTTTAGGCTTGTCCAAAAGACCTAAATCTAGCCTGTCGTAGCTTTTAGCAAGTGTCATAAAGGTAGCATCCAAGCGTCTAAGGCAAGCAAAGATCCCAAACCCTCACACACTCACTCCCTCTCTCAAGCACACACAAGAAAGCAAAGAGAAGAGAAGAAGATGAGTCCTTTTTTGCCACACACCAAAGAATGAGCTTCTCTATTCACTTTTTGGCTTTTATACATGCCCTAAATCCCTTGGGCACCCATCCCTTTTTTACATGATCGGCCATTGTGGCAAGGTCCTCTTTTCCATTTCATTATATTTACCTTCTCTCTTTACCTATGCTCGTCTACCTTTTACAATTTTCACAGGAGGGATCCTAGCACTCTTTTACAAAAGTTTTAGGAGCACCTTGCATTTAAAAATGTGTTTTTGCCTTTGATTTGATTTTTAAGGCCACCCTTGCACCTTTAGCTATTCTCCATCTTGATTCTTCCATTGCATCTGCATTCTTGACTTCTTTTTCTTCTTTCCTTATTTTTCTTCTGTCTTGAATTGGGGTTAATAGGAACAATGTCTCCAGATACACACATCATAGTATGTGCACAAGAGTTTCCAAGATGAGCATAAGCGCTTGTGCCGCATGTCGAGGTGTGCGGCCACGAACAATGATGCAACAATGTAATATCGATTCATTTGGGCTTGGTAGGACTAAGGGAAAGTTGTAGATTGCAATATACCAGCAATGGATTGTTGGCTTGGTTGGTGGCATATTAGATATCCACGTTGGAGGCAACACTTTGTCGAGGTAAAACTAGTTCATAATAGTAGGATGTGATGTGTCGTGCATTTGTTTTCTCATGCTCCATACCTTCTAGTACTATATATTTTTCTAGGTGGTGGAGGACATTGCTCATATGCTAACCATGAACCTAGCAGAGCCAATGCATGCAAGTTGATTGGCAAGGGAGGGACTCAAGGGATCTATTAGCTTGTACAATGCATAGATCCCTTCTACAATGCATGTGTCAGTGATTTGGACAATGCTCTACTATAGAGCACAAAATGACATTCATTCATTGGTGGAAAGTTCCATGGTGTAGGACCTAGTGCGCAGAGAAGCTTTTGAGTCAACTAACTACAACAAGGAATTATCCCCACACCTTGAGCAACCAGCAAGGATGGTTGAGGAGGTGATAGGAGGAACTGCATTGTATCAATCTCTCTCTCTCTTCAACCATCTTGGCCCACATACACTCTCTCTTTGCATACCTTGGACACTAAACCTAAATAACTAACATAGATGCATGTGTCAACGACCCCTTTCTCAGTGGCAAGTAGAATGATCCTAATCCATATGCACTTGCACTCTCTCTTCATTCCCTTTAAAAAGAAATCCCATACAACTAGTATATTAATGTACTATCATATTAACTGATTAATTAGTATTATTCTCTCTTGATTCCCTCCAAAAAAATTTCCATACAACTAACATATTAATGTATTATCATATTAACTAATTAATTAGTATTACTATACTAACACATTGATTTATATGAAATGATTAATACTAATATATAAATTAATAGACAAGTTAAGTAATATTAATATACCAATGGTTTACTTCATAATAATTGGTTTCCTATAATAACTGATTAATTAACGAACACATTGATATGCGCATGAACTAATAAACAAATAAACTAATAAACTAATATCAATTAATAAATTAATTAATAACTCCAGGGCACCAATGCAAGGAGGTTGATGATGTGATTAGAAATGAGTGGGACCCCCATTGGCTAAGGAAGCATGAGGACTTTGAGGCAGAAATCAACAGCACTGAATGGGCCTTTTTGTCAAATTGCATGTTTTATGTTTGGGATGGTAACATTCGGCTCATAGCATGGATGAATGAGATACACACATATGAGTCTCCCTAAACCGTAGGACCTTAATATTTTGCAATGTGTTTGTTGCTTACATCATCGTTAACATAATTGATTGTTTGCAACAGTATTTCCAAATAACATGAGGCAGCATGTGCGCGCTGATCATCACCTTGTGAAAGTGATAGGTGTGGCAGAGGGGGAGAGCTATTTCTCGTGCAAACAGGTATGCAATGGACCATATTCTCATATGATTGGATTACTTTGTGCGCTAAAGGTCACATGGATGATGAAATATGCATGAGATCCTAATATAGAATGTATGTACATAGGCTAGCATAAAAGGGAATTGTCCACACCTGTATACAGACCTTGTTTGCAAAGCAAGGATGATAGGATGACAGGGTGACCACACCACAATTTTTGACAAGTTAATTGATGAGGCAAAGGCATGGGTGCAAGCGCACAAAAAGCTGACACCCATTTTTGCATGGGCACCATTGATTGCACTTACCCATATTATGTGGAAGGTAGGTTGTTCTTCAAGATAACTTAACAATGTTTTTCATGATGCATTTTTTCCTAATGCAATGACATTGTCCTTAATTACCAAGTGTAGGACGAGTATGATATGACAGTGCAACCAATCGATAGAAACAGACACAGCTTTCCGACTTTGAGTTTAGAACCAAGTGGGGTGAGGCGTACTATAGTGTGAATGAAAATCTTATCAAGAAATTTTGATGCTTGCTAAGAGTTGCAGACCCTAGTCTTGGAGAGAAGCAATATCAACAATAAGTTGCGTTGTAGACCCTAGTCTTGGAGAGAAGCAGTATCAACAATAAGTTGCTACCTCTTTGTACCTACCATTTATATGTACTCAAACTACATTGGTCCAGAGTAACAATGTTTTTGTCAATGCAGAACTACCTCATGCTTGGAGTGGGGCTCCAAGATGGGGGGTGTATTGAATGAGGAGAGAGTACACACATTGGCATACTCAAAGCTGAATGAGGTAGATCACGTAAGGATATTGAAGGCCATGGAGAGTTCAGACAGGAAAATTCAAACATTGATGGGCATGCTTGAACATAGGTTATTCTTGTTCATCTAAAGTATGTGCATCATAAGTCTAAGGAATTGGTATTAAATGACATAACTTTGATTCGAGTAGATGGAAATGCACCGTTTCAAAGTTGGGCAAGACAATAGACCTTTTGGGCCATGTTGCAAGATGGAAGAAAGATCACTTTTAAGTTGGGAGGACTACTATAACATTCGAGTGGAACACGATTTGTTCTTCCAATACACCCAGGAGATAAAGAGAAAACATGGAAAGCAAATGTTTCACGTTGTCTTCCATGATTTCAAGCTAGATGGAGATATAGAGTCACTGAAGTCAACAAAGTTGGCAGCATTGAAACTTCAGTATACGTAGTTCACAATATCCTTCTTTAGTAGCACGTTGTACATGCGCATGTGGAACGGTGAGCACCCATGTATTGGTATGACAAAAAATAACACTACATTACAGTCAAATATTGTGCAAGTTTATGTAAACATGTTACCTTTTCTCTTAGATATCTTCCATCTTTGGCAAAGTGATACAGACATGTAATCTATCTATTGTAATTAAGCGTAATACTGATGCAAAGTCACCACATCTTGCATTGAAATATAAAATGGTATCCCCTTCTTTTGTGTATGTTTGTAAGAATGAGCTCCAAAAAGCCCTACCATGTTGCATGCCACATACAGTATGTGGTATCTATGTAACGGATTAGGAATATACTAAATGTCTACAAAACATATCTGCAGTAGTTTAATAACATTGGATCTCATACTGACCTCTCAATGGGGATCTTGATGTATGTCGTACCCACTCTTTCACAAAAATGTTGTCTTTTGTGAACTCGGGAGGGATGATTCCATTGTAAACGATATCTGAATGCATATACACTAGAATATATATCACATGTACCTACATTTAAAGATTGAAATACTAATTTTAGTAATTGCACTCACTAAAAAGAGCCAACAAGTGTGATACATAAACAATATTCAACATGACCATATCATGACTTTAAAACTCTCACCTCTCTACCTCCAATGACATAGATAGATGTCTCAAAAAAATAACAACCTATGCCATGCATAAGGCCCAACACTTCTACCCTGTTTCCATTCGTCGGTGTTTATTCTCCACAACTTGCTCGACAAGCTCTACCATAGAGTGTGTTGTGGCAAGGAAAAGTAACATCCATGTGTCCTTGACAACACGATCAGAAAGGTACATGGCATCAACTGACTCTGCCTCAGTATGGGAGTTCCATGACAGAATTCCATCCCCTAATCCATGCATTGCACTATCTTTAGGGAGATGAACCACCATGATATTGCATGCTATGTTTGTGGTTTCTTTGTCAACCTTGACCTTCTTGTGTTGATTGACCTCCTCCAATGCCTCTACCAATCAAGAGAATGCCTCACTTGGCTTATCATTTTGCAATGCATTTCATGTCTCAAATGGATCGCATAGAATAGTACACCACTCCACCTTTTCCATCATAGCAGTATGGGAGATAGCGACTTGCAAGCAGTCTTCCATGGGGCTTTTAGTGTGGACCTATGCACATTGACTTCTTGATTAGTGACATATTCTTCTCACTGAATGTTAAAATAGTTAATATTCTTGATACACGTTTGTTTACTTGTGTGTGTAGTTGGCACATCTTACATCATTATAGCTTCGTGGGAGACGATGTCTTGCAAGGGGACTTCCACGTGACTTTCAGTATGGCCCTCTACATGATGAATTCACAATTAGCAATATATTCTTCTTTCAAAATGTTATTGTAGATAGTATTGTTGAGACACACTAGTTCACCAATCTCTGTGTGTGGCTAGCACATCCTCTAGCATTATAGGTTGATCATAAAAATTTGTATCCTCCTCTATTAAAATACATAACATTATTATTGACATTCTATTGTGGAAAAAAAAAACCACGAGTCACTCTTGTTTACCACTAGCTGCCACATCCCCTAGCATTGCTTTTCCATGTTCTTACATTCTTTCCTTCCGTATACAGGGACGCATATCACTATTAACATCATATAATGACAGAATGTTTTAACGCTCTGACATCATTCAATCACAGCATGTGTGAAATTCATGAGCATCATTTCTTTACCTCTCTACACACAAGCCATGTCCGATGTGACCTCAAATCCAAGACACTCAGTTCTTCCACCCTCTGCAAATATTAAAGAATATTCCTGTTGTTACTTTGGTGATGAAAAATAATTATGTGCCTTCACATCATGAGTTTTGTGCAAATGCAAGCTTACTATCTTGTGTGTCAATTTGATGTGGTGCCTCACCGCTTCTCATCATTGTTGTGCATCTCTTTGTAGCGGTGTGTAAGGTAACACTCTCCACACTATAAGATCTCCAAGAACTTGTTGTATCCTTCTATCCATGCCAATGAAACGGACTCCTTGGTGGTGCCTTCCATTGCAATATGCTCTTCAATTGTATCAATTAAGGGGTCTGCATGGTTTGGCAGTTATGATTCATATTCAAAGGAATATTTTCACTACATGGACACAAGAGATGTATTGGCTATAGTACTTCAAAACATCAAACATTTTGGGTATGGAGAAATAAAATTAATTGGTGATGAGAGCCAATCTTTGCTTGGCCTCTCTTAATGATATTAGATGTGCGCTTGCTCTTCTATTTTCTTTTTTCAGTAACCGCACTACTAGTATCAGTTTCCTGTGAGCCCATCATAGTCTCTTTATTAGGAGACAACAAAGTGAAATATACTCCTAAAAATGCAACTCATTTTACTTACCATGCCTTTGGATCCTTGTGTCTCTTGTGTTTGTTTTTTCCTGTGTATTTTTGGTACAAACCCTTCTCATTGGAGGGGTATTTACTTTTGAATAGTCGAGGAAAATAGGGTATCTTCGATATACCTCCTCATCCCACTCTTGCTCTATTTGGTAATCCTCATACATGCATTGACCATTCTATAGGTTGGCCCAGTCCTCGCATTCTCCCATAACCCAAAAATTAATTGTGTTCAATATGAATGGGGTGGTCCTACATAGGTGAAAAAAGCAGAAGGGATCGACCAATGAAGCCCATGGAAGGGGTGATTTTTCGAACAGGGCTCACAAGGTTTTTGAAGGAAATATCTACATTGTTTGACATTTTCGTCTAGAGCTCCATGAAGGAAGACAACTTAAGTGAGATACTCTAATTGGTTAGAAGTGAATGTGTGAAGTTTTCAAAGCAAGCATTGACCTTTGTATTTCAATATGGACAAGGCAAGTGCAAAGCAACTCCCATAACAACTTCTACCAAAAGGAGTTACACAAAGCCCCTTTTCATAAAATGTTTTGATGACATTGATTGGCCACACTTCAACCCAACAATGATACTATTTGTTAATGATAGCATGGTGAAGATGTAGATGAATCCACCCAACGCCCTTATATGCCCACCCCCATTTGAGGGAAACCCCATGGACACTGTCCTTTTGGAGCCCGTGCTTCCCCACTTGACTAAGCTTGCGTGCTTCCATGGTTTAGTCCTAGAATTTGTTAGGGATCACCAATTCCACCCCCTGGAAATGGAACTCGATTGCTATTTGATGTGCATGATGAATATATACTTTCATAATTATTAGATTTTGTTTATTTACAAGTGCCATGAAATGAGGATGAGAGGGAAGAGGAGAAAGAGAGAGGAATGTGCAAGTGAATGAGATTGTGTATGGGCATTCGCTCAATTGCAATACTACAAGATGTTTAAATAAAGCACATGCAAAAGATCTAGGGAAGGATGGAGTGTAAAAATATGCATGTATGTGAATGTATATGTGCACATTGGATTGAGTAATAAATGAGGTAATATTATTGTCCCGATATTAACTATTTGAACAAAGTGAAAAACAATAGATATTGCATGTTATTGCAGTGAGTATAACAAATTGTTTGATATCCTATCCTCTTGTAGTAAATCCACACAATAATGCTCAATTAAAAGTAGTAAAAACATGTGCAATGTAGTTTCACTTATGTGTGCACAATGGAAGTGATATATTAGGATATGATATCATATCATGCACATAAAAGTGAGAGGTACGTGAATGTATATATGCATGTGGGAGTAACAATGTGATATTCTCTTCATCATGATATTAACAACTAAAAGTGTCTAGGACAATGGATCTCATGCAAACCCTTGACCCTTCAAAATTGAGAGAGAGAGAATAAGAGAGGGAGAAAGCAAGACATTGCTTATATATATATATATATATATATATATATAGAAAGAGAGAGAGACCTATACTTGAGGTAATTAACATGGGGGGAGAAACATGGGAGGGAGGGGACTATGGTGGTGGAAGTGGTGGAGGTGGTAGTGACAACGGCAGTGGAGGTGAAAGTTTAGTAGAGGTGGTGGTGGCAACGGAGATGGTGGTGGTGGTGGAGATGGTGGTGGAAGTAGGGGGTAGGAGTGGTGATTGACATGTGCACAAGAGAAGAGGACGAATAAGCAGACTATGTGGAACAAGAAATGGAGGTTGCCCGAAAAAGCTTGCTCAAATGCTGGCTCAAAAAGCTCACTTCTCACATGCACTCTAGGAGAAGGGCATTACTTTAGGTTCTTTGAATTTTCTTTTAACAATGTCTTGAGATACTCCTCTACCACCACTAGGTCTTTATCAATGTGATAATTGTTGAGAAATCAAATGATGTATGCCTAGAAGAGGCTTTGTATAAGAGAGATGACAAAAGTTGTATGCTCCAGAAGAGATGTCCAAAATCCCATAAGCATAGAGAGGAAGAGTGGTACTATCCCAAAAGGCTATATAAGCATGTACTTGACAATCATTTCAGTGTAATGGCATTATCAATTTGATTCACTCAAGATTGTGTTTACGAGTCCAAGCTAATCTATCTTGGAACCTAATTCACTTGAGTTACAAATCTCTCATTCTTGATAATGTATCGTGTGTTCGATTTACACCCACCATAGTTAACTAGCTCTAGATCCGTGTTTCTCAACATGGTATCAGAGCCATGGCTGAGCTAGATGGCTAGTGGGTATAACTTCTTAACATTTTCTTCTTACTTGAATATTCTAAATCAGCTCATTCTTCTCCTTGTACAAGCCTACTTCCCATCTCAAATACCTCAAGCTTCAAAAATTCTTAGAGGCCTTCCCTTTAGCACTCTTCTTTGTCTCATTAGCGTGTGCCCCCACCTCAAGAAGAAGATTGTCTGCTACTGTTTTTTTTTAAAACGTTGACCTTGTTATGAGGCGGAACTAGAAGCTGTAACAGGAAGAGATAGAGAAGAAGTGATAGAGCTTTAAGCTCTAAAGCTTGGCAATGATTTGAGCCTTGCTTCTCTGAAATTACAAGTAATTGAAGAAGCGCGTGAACGTGGTCAGAGGGAGATCAATGAGGCAAGAGGATGAAGTGTGGCTGGATTAGTGGAAACACGTGAGCTCGTTGGACAGAGGGGTGGCAGCCGCCAGGGGAGCAGGCCAGAGGAGGACGAAGACTGGCTGGAGGATGCGTCTGTTGCGCAGAAGGCACGCACGGGCTGGACAACAGGCACAAGTGCCAGGCGGACTCCTGTGTTGAATGGGAGGAGGGACACGATTCTGAGCAAGGCCGCTATTGTGGGAGAGGCTCTGTGGAGCAGGGCTCTGCTGAGCCTGATACTCCTCCTGTGTGCGAAGCAAGCGCACGAAATTTGAGAGGTAGCCATGCTGGGTGGACTTCCAGCAACTCACGATTAAATCCTTAAAGGCTTCGAAGAGCCTTATCTCTAAGGCCTCAATAAGTTGTTTTAAAATACCCTTGTTCACACTCTCACACTCTAAGCTATTCACGGTGATCATATCGATTTTCTACTCCATCAAGTTTTTTTTTTGACACTAGAATTTGGTGCCATTTCTTCAAAATCCGAAGCACTTGTACGGGATTAGACACTGCCATTGAGCAAGATTGCCAATTGGTAAGACCTTCCCGCATAAAATTATTTGCTTGCACAATTATCGAATCCCTTATCTTCTTGTAAAAAGGATAGACACTGCCCGAGAGTTCTCGTGGTAAGACCTCCTACTAAAAATGACTGAAGTGGAACATATAGCAAAATTTAATGGTGAAGGCTTCCATGCCTGGAAGGAGAAGACCATGTACCATCTTATGCGGAAAGACTTATGGGACTTATTTGAAGATGATGCAGATAACAAGAAGGAAGATGATGAAGACGGGTTCGTTGAAGAAGACCAGTTCAAATCCAAAGAATGGAAGAAGATGAATAATAAGGCACTAGGCATCATTGCTTGGGGATTAAGTGATGATGTGCTACATCATATATCTGGCATTAGAAATGCTAAAACCGCATGGGAGGAACTTGATAAAATGTTTGGTACTCAAGCAAAAAATTCAAAGGTAAAACTTCTCATGCAGTTTTATAAACTGGATATCAAAGACAGTGCTTCTATGACCATACACATTAATAAGTTTAAGAGTTTAAAAACTCAACTTGCATCTCTTAAAAAGAATATTGAGGAAGATGAAGCAATAGCCGTACTGCTTGCAAGTGTAAACAAGGATCCATATGAAAATCTTGTGTCCACTTTGAGTAATGTTCCAAGCCTCACACTTAAAGATATTGAGCACTCACTACTTGACGAAGAAGGCAAAGTAAAAACCAAGAATGCAAAAGACAATGTCTCATCATCTAGGGAAAATCTTTTGTACACCAAAGGAGCTGCTGGACCTAAAGGAAGAGGTCGAGGATTCATCAACAACAATAACAAGGATCGGATTACATGTCACTATTGTGGTAAGACTGGCCATGTAGCCAGTGAATGTTTCCACAAGAAGAGAGCCCAACAATTGCAAAGTGATCATCACCAGAACCAATACATGGAGGAAAAAGAAGAAGAAGAATATGCTTCCACTACCATCAACAACTCTGATAGATTGTTTTGAAGAACTTTCATTGTATCTCTCATATGTTAGTGAATTTGATTTATATAACCCTTGCCAAGATGTAAAGTCTCAAGCTTTAACTTGACTAGGCTGCCTATGAGCTAGTCTTCCGGGCCATGTCATCATGAAGGGGGGGCAAAAGCCAGCAAGTGTAGGGACTCATCATTTGAGGGGGGGTGTTGAGAAATCAAATGATGTATGCCTAGAAGAGGCTTTGTATAAGAGAGATGACAAAAGTTGTATGCTCCAGAAGAGATGTCCAAAATCCCATAAGCATAGAGAGGAAGAGTGGTACTATCCCAAAAGGCTATATAAGCATGTACTTGACAATCATTTCAGTGTAATGGCATTATCAATTTGATTCACTCAAGATTGTGTTTACGAGTCCAAGCTAATCTATCTTGGAACCTAATTCACTTGAGTTACAAATCTCTCATTCTTGATAATGTATCGTGTGTTCGATTTACACCCACCATAGTTAACTAGCTCTAGATCCGTGTTTCTCAACAATAATCTCATGCTCTTGGGCTGTGATCACAATCTCGTCACAATCTCTAGCATGACCTCATCAACCACACCTATATCCTTGTGTTAATTATCTCTAAGTACTAGATTGAATGTGATCACTAGCAAATTAAGACACATGAATAACTATAACCTTGTAGTAATAATTGTTGAGATATCGAGCTCCACTCGTGATATGCCAGGGTGACCGTTGTGTATTTATGTTACCGACTTGTCAGTTTGCAGATACGGTTGGTACACCGCCCATGAATAATAGCTAGATGACAGCTATCCTTATCTACTCTAGTTCGTGGCTCAGTTAGCATGCCACCTTAGTTAGTTGAGTTTGGTTTGAGACCCATATATAGGGTTCTTCTATTTCTTTGTAAGAGAGTTCTTTTTGGCTTACACAACTAAGAAGAGGAAAACTGTTTTCAGCCTCCATCTCTGTGTGTATTCCCCCATTGTGCAAGCAAGAAAGCTTCAAGTGAGACTCCTTCCTTCTCTCCCACAATCTTGACATGGTATCAGAGCCTTGTTCGTGGTAAGGAGCTCAAGAAAGCAAGCCAAGCTCGCAGTGTTCTAGTAAGAGGAGCAGTGTTGCTTTCATTTTCTATTTTGGGAGCAGATCTCTGCAGGTAGCACAGCCGGAAATTGCAAGAGTGCATTGTCTCAGGTTGAGACGCCCTTCGCGGTGAAGCAAGAGGGCAATATATGTTGCAGGTAAGGGCTTTAGACCTTGGCGACCCTGTTTTTTTGATTTGAGGCCATTTCGGGGCCTGTTTTGGAGGCGGAAGTTTTCTACACGCACTCAGGAAAAGGCCCAGTTTTATGCTGTGCAGCCACTGTTCTACAGGTCGGTGAAAAGTTACTATAGAAATTGCATCGTATGCCTGTGCACAGAGACATTGGGAGTTACAGAATCATCCTTGTTGACTGTTGATGCAAAATCGTCACTAGGAAGTGACTGTGTGGTTAAATACCACTTTCGTCAGTTTTGCAGATTTGCCCTTGTGAGGCTGAAGCTGTGTTCTTTGCAGTGACATAATTTCTTGCAGTGTTCTTAATGGCGTCTGATTCTCTTTCACAGATTGTCACTGAAAAGCTTGACAAGAACAACTTCCAAGCATAGAAGTTTAGAATGACGAATTTCCTTATGGGAAAAGGATATTGGGAATTTGTTGCAGGAAATGAAGAAGAACCAGTTCTTCCTGATGTTCCCAATCAATAGCAAATGCAGGCATTTAAAGCATGGCATGAGAGAGCCAGGAAAGTTATGTATTGACTGTCTATCAGCATTTCAGACTCTATGATTGTGCATATTCAAGATGCAAGTACGCCAAAGGAGGCATGGGATACTTTGTCAAAAATGTATAGCACAAATACGCAAGTCAGGAAAATGTAGCTCAACCAAGAGTTGCACAATGTGCAAAGAGAAAATATGAGCATCAATGACTACCACATGAAGGTGAAGAAGATTGCAGATGCACTTGCTTCCATTGGGTCGCCAGTGGAAGATGATGATTTAGTTTCTGTGACCTTGAATGGTCTAGGAAAGGATTATGCACAGTTTCGGACATCCATTTCAGTTCGTGAAAGATTTCCTGATTTTGAGGAGTTGATTGCTCTTCTAATTTCTGAGGAGCAGAGAAATGGTGGTGCATCTTCTTCAGGAGGAACTTCAAAAGAAGCTGTCTTCTACTCAAATGCTGGAAGAGGTAGAGGCAGAGGTAGAGAAGGCCGATTTGGAGGCCGTGGTAGAAATCAGAATATGCAGCAAACTCAAGAAAACCAGTCCTATGGAGGAGGACGTGGTAACTCTAGAGGCAGGGGGAGCCAAAGAGGTCGTGGTGGATGGCAAAGAGGCCAAAATGCAAACAGCAATGTTGAATGCTACTACTGTGGTAAAATGGGTCATATGGCTAAAGACTGCTATAAAAAGCAGAATGACATCATGAATGGAAAATTGCAACAAGGGAATTATGCATCTTCTAGCAGACAGGGTGATGACAGAAATAAGCATTTGTTTATGGTGCAGCACATGAACAATTCTGTGACAAGTGCAGAAGAAAGCAACGATGTGTGGTATGTTGACTCAGGTGCATCAAACCACATGACAGTCATGCAGAATGGATGGAGGATGCAAGGAAAATGGAAAAACCATGATTTGTGGAGACTGGTGATGATACTACACATCCTATTGTGCAGATTGGAAAATTTTCTTTGTCTATGTAGGATGGGAAAAAGAAATACCTATCCGATGTATTTCATGTCCCGAATATCACCAAGAATCTAGTTTCTGTTGGTCAAATGGTTGAGCAGGGCTTGCAGGTCAGATTTAATCCTCATGGATGCTTTGTTGAGGATATGAAAAATAAAGGTCGCTTGATAGCAAAAGGAAAGAAGAAGGTCAGAATGTTTACGTTGGATGCAGACATGCCTTAATTGAGTGCAGCAATGTTTGCATATGGGACCGGTGTAGTTGTAGATATTGATATCTGGTATAAACACATTGGTCATGTTAATGTACAGCGACTTAAATCAATGCAGACCCAAAATATTGTTGCAGGATTGCCAAAATTCAAGGTTGCAGAAATGCATAAGGTATGTGAAGCTTGTCAATTTGGAAAACAGGCAAGGAAACCATTTCCTAGACATGTTCAAGAGAGTAAGAAGCCATTGGAATTAATCCACTCTAATGTGTGGACTACTAAAGCTGCATCTCTTAGAGGCTGTCATTATTTTGTCACTTTCATTGATGACTATAGCAGAAAAGTTTGGGTGTATTTTATGAAAAAGAAAAGTGAAGTTTTTGGGCATTTCAAAACTCTTAAAGCTATGGCTGAAAAAAAAACAGGTCTGCAAATAAAATGCCTAAGGTCAGATGGAGGGGGAGAGTACCTCTCAAATGAGTTTGCAAGGTTCCTGCAGGAGCATGGCATAAAGCAGCAATATTCATGCAGTCATACCCCACAACAAAATGGAATTGCAGAAAGGAAAAACATGCATATTGGAGAGGTATCTCGTGCCATGCTCAAAGAAAAAGACCTGCCAGATTTTTATTGGGCTGAAGCAGTTGCTACAGCAGTCTACATAATGAACAGGACTCCCATTGCAGCAATACATGGGATGACTCCAGAGGAGAGGTATACTGGTAGGAAACCAGATATTTCTCATTTGAAAATTTTTGGTTGCATTGCCTATGTACATGTGCCAGATGAGTTGAGATCCAACTTGGATCCAAAAGCTGAGAAGTGCATCTTTATTGGTTACTCTCTGCAGCAAAAAGAGTATAGATGCTATAACCCTTCTACTCGTAAGTTTACAGTGAGCAGAGATGTTGTTTTTGATGAGATGAGTAGCTGGTATAAACCAGTAAATGTGATTGATGATGTAGATGCACAAAATGGTAATGCTGCACAGAATTCATAGCATCAGTCACAAAATATTAGTGGACCTGGAGCGTCCTCTAGCAGTGGTTCACATTCTTCGCCATGGACAGGCAGATTGAGATCAGGAGAATCTTCTCAAAGCAATGCAGATAGTGGTATGCAGGTATCACGAAAAGAAAAAGAGAAGGTTGATCAGCCCATGTTTGATGTGAATGCAGGTCACTCTTATGTGGATGGTGAATCCAGTGGCTCAGAACAGAGCATTGATGATGAGTTGGGTATTCCTTCTATTGTTACACCTGGAGTAAGGAAGATCAGGGATGTTTTGAGAGCACCTGGGAGTGAACCTATTTTGCGCAGTTCTACCAGAGCTAGGTATCCTGTGGATAGGCTGAAATATGATGGATTTACAGCCATTCACTATGCATATATGGTCAAAGTGATACAGGAACCAGAACCCACTTCTTTTGAGCAAGCCATGGGAAAAGAAAAATGGGAGAAAGCCATGGATGAAGAAATGGATGCCTTGGAAGCAAATGCTACATGGGAATTGGTACCTTTGCCTAAAGGTAAGAATGCAATTGGCTGTAAGTGGGTTTATAAGGTGAAGCAAAATGCAGATGGTTCTGTGAACAGATACAAGGCAAGATTAGTAGTCAAGGGGTATGCACAAACATATGGCATTGATTATGAAGAAACATTCAGTCCGGTTGCAAGGATGGCAACCGTAAGAGCAGTCATTGCTATGGCTGCATCAAAGGAATGGTCTTTACATCAGATGGATGTAAAGAATGCCTTCTTGCATGGTGATTTGCAAGAAGAGGTCTATATGGAGCAGCCACCAGGTTATGTGCATGCTGTTCATCCTGAGTTTGTTTGTAGGTTGAAGAAAGCATTGTATGGCTTGAAGCAAGCACCTAGAGCATGGTCTGACAAGATAGGACAGTATCTTGTCACTATTGGCTTTCAGATTTCCAAGGCAGATTTCTCACTTTATGTGAGAAAAACAGAGAAAGGTATTATGCTACTTGTCATTTATGTTGATGATTTGATTATGACAGGTGACAGTGATGAAGATATCCTTCATGTGAAAATGCTATTGAAGCAGAAGTTTGAGATGAAGGATTTGGAAGAGCTGCATTATTTCTTGGGCATTGAGGTGATTAGATCACCAAGTGGGATACAGCTCTTGCAGAGGCAGTATGGATTGGACATGCTGTCCAAATATGGGATGACAGGATGTAAGCCTATTTCAGTTCCTTTGGAGCAGAATGTGAAGCTGAGTGCAGATGCAGGTGAGCTTCTGGAAGACCCTACTATGTATAGACACATAGTAGGAAGCTTGATTTATATGACTATTACCAGGCCAAATTTGAGCTATGTTGTTGGATTGGTAAGTCAGTTTATGCAGGCTCCAAGGAAACCGCATTTGGATGTGGCTAGACGCATACTCAGGTATGTGAAGTCCACATTGCAGTATGGACTATTTTATGAGACTGGGGTTCAGATACAGTTGCATGGATACACTGATGCTGATTGGGCTGGTAGCATTTCTGATAGACGATCTACTAGTGGATATGTGTTCTCTTTTGGGAGTGCTACAGTCACTTGGAGCAGCAAGAAACAGCCTACAGTTGCCTTGTCGAGCACAGAGGCTGAGTACAGGGGTGCAGCAATGGCTGCATGTGAGGTAGCTTGGTTGCATAAGCTACTTTATGATATGCATCAGCCTACAGATGGGCCAGTTGTCATTTATTGTGACAACATGAGTAGTATACACTTGGCAAATAACCCAGTCTATCATGCTAGAACAAAGCACATTGCGGTGCATTATCACTATGTGTGGGAGAGGGTTTTACTAGGTCTTATTGATCTAGTTTATGTCAGCACAGAGGATCAGGTAGCTGACATATTCACGAAGGCATTGGGCGCAGAGAAGCTGCACAAGTTCAGAGACCTGCTTGGTGTGCAGGAATTGGGATTGAGCTCGAGGGGGAGTGTTGAGATATCGAGCTCCACTCGTGATACGCCAGGGTGACCGTTGTGTATTTATGTCACCGACTTGTCAGTTTGCAGATGCGGTTGGTACACTGCCCATGAATAATAGCTAGATGACAGCTATCCTTATCTACTCTAGTTCGTGGCTCAGTTAGCATGCCACCTTAGTTAGTTGAGTTTGGTTTGAGACCCATATATAGGGTTCTTCTATTTCTTTGTAAGAGAGTTCTTTTTGGCTTACACAACTAAGAAGAGGAAAACTGTTTTTAGCCTCCATCTCTGTGTGTATTCCCCCATTGTGCAAGCAAGAAAGCTTCAAGTGAGACTCCTTCCTTCTCTCCCACAATCTTGACAATAATCTCTAAATAGTATATTGGATGTGATCACTAGTAGATTAAGACACATGAAGAGTGGTTGTTCTATGATCTTTACCACTTCAAAGACCATAGAAAGTAAAAGTTCTCAAATAGGTTTTAACATGAGAGGATCAAGTTATTGAAGCATACATGTTGGGTCTTCATGGTTTTCTTGTGCTTTTGTGTGGTTGTTAGCTACTTAGGCTCCATGATGATGATGTCCTTGTTTGCTAGAGTTTGAGTTTGTTTTTTTAATGATTTCTCAACTTCCAGATTTGAATGTTGTCTACTTTCCTCGTGTAGGTTTTGATTGGGATTCTTTATCTTTGGATCTCAAGGCCTTTGTAGACTTTGCCACCTTTATAATTGTAGTTTTTAATGAAGATATGGGTGTTGATTGTGGCATTGGCATTGATATTAAAGCTAGTGCCTCAGTCTTATATGCTATCACCTACTTCTAAGGTGTTTGGCTTTGACTAAGCACTTTTTTGTGCTTGGGTTTTGGAGCAATTATGATCATCACAATTTTTCTTGGAGGAGAGGATTGCAATTTTTCTTGGTATCTTATTTTATTTTGGTTCTTATGTGAGGGATACTTTATCAACTACATGACAAAGTCTTTGAATCTATTTGGGTGACTAATGGGTGCACTTTCCTTCATGTAAGCCTTGACTTTGTAGTAGTATTTCGGGCACCCATCTTGGACTTATGGTTTTCTTCTTTTATTTAAGTCTATCCACACCAATTGGGTATTTCAATTAACCCCCAGACCAAATTGATACCATGAGAGAAATGAATTTGTTTCTCTATTCTCTAATAGGAGAAAGTTCGAAAAAGAATCCTAGAGTGTATAGACTAGAGTTAAGTGTTGATGAGAGTGTCTCGATGCCTCTCTCTCTCTCTCTCTCTCTCTCTCTCTCTCTCTCTCTCTCTCTCTCTCTCTCTCTCTCTCTCTCTCTCACTTTTTCAATAGAACTTGTTACTAATGAGGGAAGAGGGAGTGGAGACACTAGGCACACTTGTAGAGTGCAATACGATAGGGAGTTGTACATTGCATTTAAGAAGGATGAATCATTCCTAAGCAAGAATTCAAATAGAATCATGGTGTAGATGTAGTGATTCTCTTCATGGGCAAGGTCCTCGGTTTAAGTTTAGGATGGCCCACCTATGCCAAAATCTATTCTACCTTGTTTAAGGATTTTCTTTTTTTTCAATTGTGTGGATTTGTCTGGACATTGTGTCTTTTGATTTTTTCTTCTCATTTTTGGAAAATTTTCAAAAGTAGAGACTTGAAGCACATCATCCAACTACAAAAAAATAGATATCTTACATCCTCTCCCCCTTAAAAGAATAGAGATATCCTCATTTTGAGAGAAAGTCTAGGTGCCATACTTAAAGCATAGTCTATTCCTCCATCTAGTTGTATTATAATTTTCTCAAAATACAATACATGATTAATGGTAGACACATGATATCAAGGAACTTTGTAAGGGCTTAAAGATATTATAGAAAATTCTATTGCATCTTTAAAGGTTGGATTATCTTCTAATTGACCATGTACAATTGGTTGGATCAACCATGTACATCAATATTTGACCTATGCCACTTGCATTACTTATGTCTTTCCTTTTATGGCTCTCTTTCCATGTCCTTGAGCAAGGGTAGGGCATTCTCCCTAGCACTAATGAACTGGCCACACTAGAAGCAACAACAACAATTAGGACATCTCTTATGAAACCATCCCAACTCACCGCATGCATAGCATCAAAAGTTTTATATATCAACATGTTTCAAAAGAAAATCCTTCTTTTGAAGCTCATCATCATTATTTGTAGGGGATACCTAATGGTTAGAGTTGTAGCTTTAGATTAGATTTGCAATACACCTCCAAGTCATTGACCATGATATTAATTTGAAATTGACAATATCAATCAATTTGCTCACCTAACATATCATTACCTTTTCTCTAAAACCACATGAGATGCACCCTTCCAAATAAAATAATGCGAATGTTGACAATACTAAGGAAATTGATGCCCTTCCTAGGCTCTATCCTACCCTTATCTAGAATTGAGCCTTCCAATGCCCATACATTAGGCTCACAAAAATTTCTTCTCTATGTTAAGACTAGTCATGGATGTTACTATTATAATAGTTTATTATTTTATTGCTATAAAAATAAGTGTTGTTTATTTATTTTGAAAATTTTATTTGTCTATTTTCCCCATGATAGTGACTTGTTGAACAGTTGCACATGTGAGAATGATCGCATTGTGCCTTGGAGATAGATAGTAGGAAATAAATGTGTATTGTGTTAATTGGTGAGAAGATAATTAGATAGAGTTATTTACTTTTTAGTGAAGTACACTTCGGTGCATAATAATAATAATAATTTTTTGTGATGCTATTGTGCGAATGTATTGTGTGCTCATGCGTTGATTTATTTATTACAATTGCAACCTTTGCAAAATAAGGCCTAAGGGCAAGATACATATTTTTATAACACTAGATGTGCTAGATAGATGTTAGAAAATTATTAGGCAAAAGCATCCCATTCATACAAGGAAAAAAAAAAATCCCAAGCGGATGGTTTGTATGATTTTTGAGCTCAAAAGCTAAGAAATACAAACCCATCAACACATGCACAACGAAGGTTCTCACTCATGCATGATTGTACACATTCTCTTGTTGTGCACTCTTGTCTCAATTTCTCTCTTTTCTACATGTGATTGTGCAATTTTTTATTAATTAATTGCTAAAGCATAATCAAGGGGTGAATAGTTGCCATCACGACTGTAGCCCCATTGGTTCCCATTGTCACTTTTGCCTCATGCACTTACTAACAATCTAGGTGGTTATTCTTGACTCTTGGCAAGGACATTTGGGAGGTATATCATTGAAATCATTATTATCCAGGTCCAAGCAAGGACACTAACCAATAACTTTCTTTCAAACAAGAACATGGCAATCAAGTTCTAACAATTATCTTGGTTAGAAGTCCTTTGCAAATAGAAGGCTTAGAAAATGTTCATAACTTATACATAAGACTTTATAACCATCATCAATACCAGCTCAAAGGATCACTTTCAAGACCTTACTAAATGTAATGTAATCATGAGGTTTGGTAAGTACCTCTTTACAATCACAACAAAGATCAAACTTTAGTGACCTATTAATCTAACATGGAGGTTTACTCCATTATAGTATTTCAAATTTTCTAAGTGATTGGATATCCTTACCCATTGTTCATTGAATGTATTAATCTAATCTTCCATATTCTTTTAGGTTTCTAAAATATATTGCATTGCTCAATTTCTCTTTTATTTATTTATGGGGCTAGGATTTCAATAGCTTTGATCTAGCTTTGAGTCCTTGTACATCTCCTAGAAACAAATTCCTTTAAACCTCAATGATCTCTCATCCTCACAATCAATTGGTCTTTGGATCTACCTTAAAAGATCGTGTTCTCATGTGGAAGGTGATATTGAGTGTTGTTCTCAGTAGTGAGAAACATGGGAATATAGGTTTTCCCAACTCTAAGTGCATTTGGGATGGCTACATAGCAAGGCACATATCTGGAAACAATAATATTGTAGAATTTTAGGTTCAATTCCTTATGGGAAGATATAGTTAACAATAACCTTTGGTTTGGGAGCTACATCACTCAATGTGTAGTCTAAAAAGGGGTTGTGTTG
The DNA here is from genome assembly GCF_053477565.2 of Lygodium microphyllum. Lineage (NCBI taxonomy): Eukaryota > Viridiplantae > Streptophyta > Polypodiopsida > Schizaeales > Lygodiaceae > Lygodium > Lygodium microphyllum. The sequence continues at coordinate 136,074,198 of NC_141140.1, read as the reverse complement.
GCTAATATCTCTAATCTTTCCCTCATTATTTGTATATGTTTGACCTAAGTCCCAAGTTTTAACTTTTGATATTTTTTACTACATTATCATATCTATTTGTATCAAAGGTTCTAATACTAACATAAAGGGGAAATTTGACTAAAAAAGCATCTGATGACTAGTAGGAAGTACAATCTAAGGATTGTTACAGAACAACATACGTAATCTACCTTTCCACATCTAGCCATAGATTCATTGCATATAACTCCCTATACATTTGAAAGATATTTTTTTCTACCTCTTGAACAAAAAGGTATTATACACACTACACACCTCACAAGTTCTACATCCATAAGGAGAAAGACCCTAAAGCTACATGGTTACCAAAATAATGTCCACTAACAAATGGAACCACCAATTAGAAGCAAAAAATATTAATTGTACTAGCATGTATCACATACTATACTTGACTACTTTCAAAAACAAGCTATAATATTGCCTTCCTTACTATATCCTTCCAATGATATCCTTGTACTCCCTAGCACCCTATTCTTTGAAAGCTTTTTTCCACTTTTTTTCTACTTCTTTCCATATTTCTATGAGAGAGAGAGAGAGAGTGGGGGGGAAGGTGGGAGAGGGAGAGGGAGAGGGACACACACTTAGAGAGAGGGAGAGAGGGGGGGACTAAGTTGTTTATACAACATAGAAAATTGTTTATATAAGAGAGAGAGGGGGGACTAAGTTGTTCATACAACATAGAGAATTGTTTATACGAGAGAGAGAGAGAGAGAGAGAGAGAGAGAGAGAGAGAGAGAGAGAGAGAGAGAGAGAGAGAGAGAGAGAGAGAGAGAGAGAGAGAGAGAGAGAGAGAGAGAGAGAGTGTGTGTGTGTGTGTGTGTGTGTGTGTGTTGATGAAGGAGGAGGAGTTGTTAAATCTCTATGTACATGAAAGAAGGACAAAATGAGAGGCAAAGGAGGTTACTTGGAAGAGAGAGATAGGGAGAGAGGGGGGAAGAGAGAGACTAAGAGAGTGAAGATGGTGGTGGCAGAAGTGGAAGTGGAGGTGGATATAACTAAGTGTGGAATAAATAAACTATATGAATTAGGGGTCGCTCAAAAGCTCACTCAAAAAGCTTTCTTCTTACCCTTCCCCCAAGAAGAGTGATGTCCTTTATGGGAACATGTAGAAGAATGAAGAAGAGGAGGAAAGGAGAAGGAAGGTTGAAGATGAGTAAGGGATTGTGAGAATCTAGACAAAGCCATGAGAGTGTTTGAGAGACTAGTGGAATTAGAAGGAAGAATAATAACATAAGGGATCCAAACCCTTGAGGGGTTCACTATATATATATTATCTATATCACGTGCATTTAAGGCCTATTTACAAATATCCTTATATGTGAATTTCTCGTGAATAAAAAATAATTATTTTTTATTTAATTTGTAAATAACCCCTTTATACACAAGCCTAGCCAAATCACAATTTTCATTGGTACCAAGGGAAGCATTTTGAAGGGAGGGCAGGGAAATAACTATAGACCAACTCCAAGTACATCATATGAGTTGGCAGGGTCAAATGCATTATGGTTGTGATCCAAATCCTCAGCCACCACAAGAGTGAGATGTTTCAAGTGAGGCAATGCACACTATCATCATAGATAACCCATGGAAGACACAACATCAAGTGGTTCTAGAGTGGCGGCTACAAGTGCATATGGAGGAGATGAGCGGCAACCCCCACACATTCAAGAGATTCATAATGGGAGTAAAGAGAACCAATATCATCCAAGAGTGGGTATTATTGAGAAACACAGATCTTAAACATGGTTTAACTATGGAGGATAGAATACATAGACATGAGTCATGATGACATAGACAAGAGACAATGATTATTACTCAAGTGAATTAGATTCCAAGATTAAGTGCTTGGACTCATAAACACAATCTTGAGTAGGACATGACAAGGACATAGATTGGAAGTACAAAGTACAATAGCATTTTTATTGAAATAAGAACCAAGTATATGCTTATGTAGCCCTTGGGTTGTTCCACTCTCCTCACTGTGCTTATGGGGATACAGAGCATCTCTTCCTAGAGCATACATCATTTATCATATCTATCAACACCCCCCTCAAATAAGGCGTTTCTACACTTGCTGGCTTTTGCACCTTTTACAAGATGGCATGGCCTAGGAGACTAGCCCATAGGCAACCTAGTCAAGTTAAAGCTTGAAACTGTACATCTTTGGCAAGGGTATTTACAAAACATCATCCACTAAGGAAAACAAAATCCACTATGGGAAAACAAATGATCCACTATAGGAAAGATATAATGAAAATTTATTCAAAACAATCTGTCAAAGTTGTTGTTGATAGTAGAAGCATATTCTTCATTTATGAAGTAATTTTGATGGTTACCATTATGCACCTGTTGTGCTCTTTTCCTATGGAAACATTCACTAGCCATATGCCCACAGTCTTACCACAATAATAACATGTGATGTGATCCTTATTGTTGGTGTTGAATCGTCATCCACATCCTTTTGCTCCATAAGTTCCCTTGGTGTACAAGAGATTGTCCTTTGAGATGATTTCTTTTGCATTCTTGGTTTTAAGTTTACTTTTTCCATCAAGTAGAGAATTCTCAATGACTTTGAGTAAGAGATTAGGAACATTACTTAGGGTAGACACAAGGTTATCGTATGGTTCTCGATTTACACTTGCTAGTAGCACTGCTATAGCTTTATCCTCATCTATGTTCTTCTTTAAAGTTGCAAGTTGAGTTTTTAGGCTCTTAAACTTGTTAATGTGCATGATCATAGAATAATTGTCCTTCACATTTAGCTTATAAAACTGCATGAGTAATTTTACTTTGAGTTTTTAGCTTGAGTTCCAAAGATCCTGTCAAGCTCATCCCATGCCTTCTTTGCATCTTTGATACCAGAGATATGCTACAATACATCATCACATAGTCCCCAGGCAATGATGCCTAGAGCCTTGTTGTTCATCTTTTTCCACTCTTCTGTCTTAATCTAGACTTCTTCAATGAACTTGTCTTCATCATCTTCATTCTTGCCATTTTCATCTCTTGTATCATCCTCAAATAGATCCCACATGTCTTTGCTCATGAGATGGTATTATAAGAAGTTGGGAATAGTTAGGATGTTAATAATATGCCATGTCACACAGACATTGGTATATAAGGAGAGAAGTTGTAATTTTTCACATCTTTTGACAAATCAATACATTTACAATCTTTCTCTCCCTTCTTGCTCACAGCTTCTATGGCTTCCTCACCTTTCCTGTCTTTCTCTCTCCAAATCTAGTCTTTCTCTCTCCTCGTCACTCTTATTCTCTCTCTCCCTGCAGTCTTTCTCTCTCCTCTGTAGTCTTTCTCTCTCCTCTTTCTCTCTCCCTGGTTCTCTCTCTGAGAAGTGGTATCAGAGCTTCAATCTTTGATCCATTATTTTCTTCCATTTTCACTCCTATTTTCCTATTTCAAAACCAATTTCAGACAAAAATGGTACAAGACAATGACTAGTGGAGTGCTGCAGGACAACTACAGTTAGCAAATGACTACATCTGGAGATATCCAAGGTCAGATATGGCGGATAAGGGCTTAAATGGCTAGACGTCACCAAATTTTATGCAAAATTGAAAGTAACTAGGGTAAAGGATGGTTAACCGGGCTTAGTTTGAGAACAAACTGTGGTTACTTTGAAAAGAGGGGTTTCTCTTTCCCCTTTCCTGGAAATTCTTGCAGGTTCCATGGAGGTTCAGCCCCAAGATCTGTTCATATCTCTCTCATCTCTGATCTTCCTGACCAACAACCACCTGGAATAGAACCTATTCATCATGAGCTTCAAGTTGAGCACCAGATTGCTCAAGAGTGAGCAAGCATTCAGGCCAGGAGCAGCCCCGAAAATTGCGGCACAATTTTCGGGCTGATTCCAGCCCTGCCCCTGCTCAGCCTGCTTCATCTCCAACTCTTGACATTCTTCCTGGTCCTTGGCAAGAGAAATCTTCAGCAACAAGGAAAGATTCAGCTCCATTCATGATTCTTCAGCTTCTCTTGAACCCTAGGTGAACAGTCCATGGGCAGCCATGAAAGCTTCAGCCCAAGCTTCCATTTCTTGACAATTTCTTGAAGATTCTTCATCCTTTTGGCCCGTGGAATCATTTCAGCAAGGATTCTTCAACAAATTGCAAGGATTAAGCATGGGATGGCTAAAGATTGAGGATCAAGAGCTTCTATGGAGCAAAAATTTGGGGGAAACGGGTTTAATGCTTCAATTTCAAGCATTTGAAGCTTCAAGATTGTCTCAACCATCAGATAAGCAAGCCTTATGGATTATTTTGCTAACATTGGACAACGGGGAGCCCTATCAAGCATTTGGCAAGTCATTTTCAGCCATGTCAAGGTATTTCTCTTCAATTTTTAATCTCTCTTATTAATCCAATTGCTGAGCTTAAGCCATTTGACTGAGAGATTAAAGAATTGAACATTTTCATCAAATTCTCAGCCAACCTTTGCTTGAATTCATCTATTCATGAATGTAATGCTTGCCTAATGCATATTAGCTTCAATCAGTGAATTAAAGGCCTCAATCTGAGATTTCAGCATAACACTTGAATCTTATTGACTGAATACATTAATTGGTGACTTTGTTTACTCTAATCCAATTGATTAGTTGATTCTCTTTTGCCTAAATTGGAAAATTGTAAAAGGGTAAGTACTAGCAATCAGTGAGTCAGTGAATTGCATAGGTAAAACCCTTCTTCCATCTCAAGTTTTCTTATCTCAATCAATTGCATCTCATGAAAGGCTGAATGGATATTTTGAATTGCATATCATGCTGATTGCTTAGCACACTAGCCTCTGCCATGTTGATATTCCCACCGAGGAAAAAGGTGGATGCTGGGAGAGATAGTGGGACAAAAGAGAGGTGACCCTCCCTCACTATCGAAGATCCCGAAGGGGTGCAACCAACCTACCCGGGGGGAACTTTGCCCACCTCTCGGTGATTCAGAGCCCGTGTAGGGAGCCTGTCCTGCCGTTTTATCCCTCACACAAGTACAACGAGTGGAGGATTGAAGATTGAAGACTTTCAAACGACTCAAGTACCTACTGGACTAAAATAGGGTAAAACAGGGAATTTACAGGTCACCCACAGGGTATTTACAGGTGGATACAGGTACACCCTTCATTGCTGAAGCACAGCTGCAGGTACTACAGGGTACCCACAGGTCCCATATACCCCTTTGCAGGGTTTGGTAGCCATTTGAGGTTACTCTCTTGCATTACAGGGTCAAAACAGGGCACTTACAGGTCTAAACACGGTGCAGGACTAGACAATTCAGACTCTGAAATTCAGTTACAGAATTTTCTGTCCTAAACCTGTTATAGCGTGCTATAGCTCATCTCGAAGAGGGCATTGTTAGCTTCGATTCACACAAAAAATTTCTGCAATCGGAGTTTTCTAGCCAAAGTTATAGCCATTTTACTGACAGGGGGTACTGTAGGACTGCACTAGTATGGCAGGACATAAAGACAAAAATAAGGTCCAGGAGGATTATGCACAGCAAATCAGGGATTCCATGATGGAAAGTACACTTCAAGAGAACCCTGAAGAGTTTCAACAACAAGGAGAAATTAGTATACTCAATGATACTTTATGTGCTCATGAACTAAGGTATAGAGAACGACATGAGGCCATGTTGTCAAGGATGGATCAGATGGTTCAATCTACTGATCAAACCAAAGCTCTTATGGAAAAGTTAGTATTATCCAATGACCTACTTATGGCACAAATCTCTAAACTTTTACAAGTACAATTGGCATCAAAAGAAGCTAATGAGAAGGCTTGTTCAAATAGTGACCCTTCAGTCCCACTTCAGCCATCCAACCAAAATGGTCATGGAGATGGAATCATTGGAAAAAGAGGTATTCCAAATAGTCAGTATGAAGTAGGAGAAGCTTCACAAAGGCATGATGACTGTTTGGGTAGTTTGAACGGAGCCAATACTCAAGCTTTTGGATTGCATACTCAGAATTCCAGGGGTCCCTTACCAACAGGAAGATTACATGGTAATTCTCAGCCACCTGTTGGAAGATTTCAGTCTCAATTTGGGGGTTCTGTACTTAGAAATCCTGATCAGCCAGTTTTGGGATAGCAACCCTTTCATGATAGAGAATTCAAGGACAAAATTGTTTTATCCAAATTCAATGGCCAGTCATCTTCACCATCAGAATTAGAGGAATGGACCTCTAAGATGGAGTCTTATTTTGACATATTTCTTAAAACTGATGATATGAAGATACACTTTGCCTCCTTGCACTTAGAAGGATTTGCCCACACTTGGTAGAGGTATATCAAGAAAGAGAATGTACTTATTGAGAATTGGGAAGCTTTCAAGGCACTTATGGCTGAAGTTTTTGTTTCACCTCTTGAAAAAGAGAAGTTAAAACGAAGATGGTATGGTTTGGAACAAAGGGGCCTAAGTGTAAGAGAATATACAAACCAATTCCTCAACTTGACCATGTATGTGGAAAACATCAGTGAGATGAGGCCAATTTACACAAGTTTATGTATGGTTTAGAACCATCCTTGTCAGCTGATGTTATGGCGCAGAATCCTACTTCACTTTTCAAGGCTATTGAGCTTGCAGAGCGCTATGGAAGAAAGTATAGGAAAGAGTCTTCATTTCAACCAAGTTATGGACAGCCAAGGACTGTTTTAAAGCAAGGGCAAGTTGGTAACATTTATGGCAGCAATCATATGCCTAGTAGGAGCTTACGGATACCAACTTATCCTCCATTTAATGATTCTAGGCTTCAAAGCAATTTCAGGACAGCAAACAGTCCAAAGGTTGAATTTAAGCAGGGTGACAACAAGCCTAAGTCCACTTCAGCCAATACAAATTCCAAAAATATTCCCATGGATCTTTACAAAGAAAGAAAGGAAAAAGGCTTATGCTTCAAGTGTGGAGAAAAGTATACTCCTGACCATGCTTCAAAGTGTGTATACAAAAATGCCAAGCCAAAGTTTCAGAGTATGCTAGTTCTTGAGGACTTTGAAAATGACATAGATGAAGCTAATGCAGTCACAATCAATGCTGAAAATGAAGATTTCGAGGATGATGGTGGATAGGAGTACTTTTATGATCCATCTGACTCTTTTCCTTTTGATCCAGGCGGTGATATTCCATTTGATCCTGGTGGATTTTGTAATGAGTTGCCTGCTGCCACTAATTGTTCTATCTCTATGGATGCTTGGATGGGATCTAAGAGCCCTAATACACTTCGTATGAAGGGAAGCATATGTGGAAAGCCAGTGTTCATCTTGATAGATAGTGGCAGTACTCACAGTTTTGTCAATAAATCTATTATGTACAAGTTGAATTGTGTTCCCACCGACTTACAGCAGCCCATTCGAGTACAAGTGGCTAATGGTGAAGAGGAAACTAGTACACAGATTTGCCCACAGGTTTCTTTGCAGATGGTTGAAAATTTTGAAGTCAAAGTAAACCTGATCACTTTGGAAATGGGGCCCATAGATATTGTACTTGGTTGTGATTGGTTGATGACCTTAGGCAGGATTACTATGGATTTCTCACAATTATATATGGAGTTTTTCTCCAATAGACAGCTTATCCGTTTACAGGGAATCCCTAGTAGATCTGATTTTCAGCTTATCACCATTCAACAACTCAAGAAAGAGTACAAGAAGCGCTCACAGATATTTGTATTGCATTTGAACAAAGAAACACAGGATCAGCCCAATAATTCAGTAAATCATCCTGCCTTGACAGCTCTTCTTGAGGAGTATAGAGATTTATTTGAAGTACCTACTTCATTGCCTCCTAAGAGAGCGGTGGATCACCCCATTGATTTGGAACCCAACTCAAAGACAATCAATAAGCCACCTTACAGACTATCAAAATGTGAACGAGAGGAAGTAGCCAAGCAAATCAAAGAGCTTCTTGAAATGGGATTCATTGAACCAAGTTCTTCACCTTATGCATCCCCAGTCCTGTTAGTAAAAAAGAAAGATGGATCTTTCAGAATGTGCATTGACTACAGGGATCTCAATAAGATAACCGTGAAGAACGGGTATCCTATACCCAGGATAGATGATTTGCTTGATGAGCTTAAGGGGGCTCGATTCTTCACAAATATTGATTTGAGATCAGGGTATCATCAGATTCGCATGAGAGAGGGTGATGAAGTCAAGACTGCTTTTAGGACTGATCGTGGACTCTACCATTTCTTGGTGATGCCATTCGGCCTTACAAACGCTCCAGCTACCTTTCAAAGCCTAATGAATAAGATTCTGCAAGCTTTCCTCTTTCAGTTTGTCCTGGTGTTCTTTGACGACATTTTGATCTATAGCAAGACTTTACAGGATCATTTGTCACATATGAGGAAGGTTTTTGATGTGTTGAGACATCATAGGCTTTTTGCTAAGGAGAAGAAGTGTTCTTTCATGCAGATTGAAGTGGAATACTTGGGACATATAGTCAGTGAAAAAGGAATACAGGCTGATCCCAAGAAGGTGCAATGCATAAAAGATTGGCCAACGCCTACTACTACTACTACCTCTCTTAGAGGATTTCCTGGTCTATCTTCATTCTATCGCAGATTTATTAAGCATTATGCGGCAATTGCAGCCCCTTTAACGGACAGGTTGAAGAAAGAGGCTTTCTTTTGGGATGCTCTTGCAGATAGCAGCTTCAACCAGTTAAAGGAATTGCTTACTTCTGCTCCTATTCTTGTATGCCCGGATTTCTCCAAAGAATTTACTATACAGTGTGATGCTAGTGGCCATGGCATTGGGGCTGTTTTGCTTCAGGAGCATGGAGTAATTGCATTTGAAAGCCATAAGCTTACAGATAAGGAGATGGCCATGAATGTTTATGACCAGGAAATGTTGGCTATCCTGCGTGCAATCAAGAAATGGCACCATTACTTATATGGCAGCCGATTCAGAGTACATAGTGATCATCGGGTACTCAAGTATTTTCTTACTCAGTCAAATCTCACTCCAAAGCAACGACGATGGGTAGCAACATTACAAAATTATGACTTTGACATCACTCATACAAGGGGCAAAGATAACATAGTGGCTGATTCTCTTTCTCGTATGTGGGCCTGCAAAGTGTCAGCCATGACAAAACTACATAGTGATTGGATTGAAGAGCTACAAGAGGCATATCTCTTAGATGAGGAATTCAACCAAATCTTTCATAAATTACAGCAAGGTCTTATGGAAGAAAACTCGCATTACCAGCTTAAAAATGGTCTTATTTGGTGGAAGGGCAAGATTGTTATTCCCTCTACTTCTTCTTTCAAGCGGAAAATTATGGAGTTACATTCTTCGCCTTTAGCTGGACATTTGGGAGTTTTCAATACTTATGACAGGATCATCAAAAGCTTTTATTGGAAAGGACTGTGGAAAGATGTCAAGGACTTCGTTATGAAGTGTATGCCTTGTCAGCAAAATAAGGATAGCACCCATAAGCCAGGAGGTTTGTTGCAGCCATTGCCTATTCCTACGGGTAAATGGACTCATATTACTATGGACTTTATCACTGGCTTACCTACTACCAAGAAGGGGTGGAATAGTATTTATGTGGTGGTTGACAAACTCACTAAAGCAGCTCATTTTATCCCAACAAAAATTCAGTTTACTGCTTCTCAAGTGGCCAACCAGTTTATGGAGCATATTTTCAGATTACATGGATTACCGCAGGTGATTGTCCATGATAGGGACTCAAAGTTTATGAGTAACTTTTGGCAAGTGGTATTTACATCTATGGGTACTAAGTTGGCTCCATCTACGGCTTATCATCCCCAAACTGATGGACAGACAGAGAGAGTTAATAAATGGTTGGAGACTTATCTTCACCATTTTTGCTATGATGTCCAAACTTCATGGGATTCTTGGTTACACTTGGCTGAGTTTGCTTATAACAATTCCACTCATGCGAGCATAGGAGTTTCACCCTTTGAGGCTTTGTATGGTTACAAGGTGCCCTTACCCACAGTCATTTTTAATGAAAAGATCAACCCTCATGGGAAGGAAGAGTTGGAAAGAATGCAGACCCTTCTTCAACAATGCAAGGTGAATCTAAGGAAGGCTCAAGATCAGATGAAGATGTATGCTGATGAGAAGAGGAGGCCTTTAGAGTTCCAAGAAGGAGAGTTGGTTTTGTTGAATGTGCCCAAATCTAAGTACTCTACATTGAACGATGGATCCAGTAATAAGCTTGCCCACGGATTTTATGGCCCTTACAGGATCCTTAAGCGGATTGGAGATTTGGCATATAGACTAGAGCTTCCCTCTTCTACAAAGATTCATAACGTCTTCCATGTTAGTCAGCTCAAGCCCTATTATGGTGATCCAGTGGATATAGTTGATGAGCTGCCACCTGTTGATGAAGATGGTCTTGTTCAATACATCCCAGAGGCTGTTATAGGTCAGCGTGAAAAGAAGCTTCGATCACATTCTATTGTGGAATATTTGATTAAATGGAGAGGTTTACCCTCTGAAGAGGCTTCTTGGAGACCTAATTCAATATTGGATGAGTATCCATACTTGAGGGATACATTGGTGGCTGAAGCCTATTGCTTATGGAGCTAGTATTGATGCAGACTGGTTCAGGACAGCACGCTGTTTTAGAACAGTTTTTATCGTACTTCATTTTCAGAATTAAGCTATCTACATGAGCTTAAAGTACTCTTCAAGAGTTTCATTTTGATATGTGATACATCTCATTTGGACACTTCTATCAAAAGTTATGGCAGATTTGGTCCAACAGGGACTGTTTATTCAACAAGTTGTCTACTTTCTTCTGGAACTATTTGTTGAAGATTCTATGGCTCCATTTGCTTCTGAAGTTCTTCAAATCATGTATATAGTTGGGTCCTCTTTCCGTTTTTCAAATTCAGCCCTTGTAATGATAATTCTTCATTCATTTCCCATTTGTAAAGCTGTAAAACAGAGTATTACTCTGTTCTATCCATCTCTTCTTTAGCTCTTTCTAGGTTTGTTTTTTAGGACAAAAACTTTTGGGAAGGGATGGATTGCAAGAAGTTGGGAATAGTTAGGATATTAATAATATGCCATGTCACACAGACATTGGTATATAAGGAGAGAAGTTGTAATTTTTCACATCTTTTGACAAATCAATACATTTACAATCTTTCTCTCCCTTCTTGCTCACAACTTCTATGGCTTCCTCACCTTTCCTGTCTTTCTCTCTCCAAATCTAGTCTTTCTCTCTCCTTGTCACTCTTATTCTCTCTCTCCCTGCAGTCTTTCTCTCTCCTCTGCAGTCTTTCTCTCTCCCTAGTTCTCTCTCTGACAGGTATATTGTCTTTTCTTTCTAGGCATGAAAGCCTTCACCATTGGATTTGGCTATTTGCTCAAGTTCAGACATTTTGAAGGTCTTACTGCGATTACATTCTCAAGTTTAGACATTTTGGATTTGGCTATTTGCTCAAGTTCAAACATTTTGAAGGAGGTCTTACTGTGAGTATATTCTGGCAGTGTCTATCCTTTTACAATGAGATTGAGGCTTACAAGGGATTTAATCAATCAGGCATTCCACATTAAAAATCTTTGTGTTTGTCATTTCAAGAACTAAAGTAAACCAAAAAATGAGTTGTTCTTGGATGTGTCAAGAAACACAAGTGCCAAGAAGCACTAGATAAGTTGTTACTGGATGTGTTAAGAAACACAAGTGCCAAGAAGCACTAGATAAGTATCAAGAGATAATATCTTGATGAGCCTAATGTTTATGCTTGATCTTCTTGCTAAGCTTGAGTTTTCCAAATCTTCTTAATGAGGGTTGCACTTGCTTGTTGATTTATTGTGGTTTCCTTATTGGATACTAAGTGTTATATTAGATTAGAGTGGTGTTGAAAGCTTGAGCTGAAGGAAGTAAAAGATGAGTTTGAAGCTTAAAGGCTATAAAGTCCACAATTAGGGTTTCTGAATCCAACTGGTTTTTCCTTTACAGTAGCACATAGAAGCGATAATTTCCCAAGATATTTGGTGAGTAAGAAGCTCATATAGTGTCCTATTAAAGCCCTATGGTCGCAAGTTGAATAGTTCTTTGTGTTAGGAGCTGGGAGCATACGACTAGTGTAGGCACAGATCTACACAATGATCTCCAATTTTTGCATTGTTGGGCTTAGAGTAGGGAAATGTTGATGTTTGAAGTGATATAGAGAAGCTTTATAGCTAGGAAACACTTCTCCAGAAGGAAGCTCAGTGAGATTTGGCATGTACAGAGATATATGAGAAATCCAAGTAGGCAGGGTCCTGCATGCTATGGTTGCCATGAAGGTAGGGAGTGTAGATGAAGTTGGAAATGAAATCAACCAATTGGACTGAGCTAGATAGAGATGAAGAGGAGTTGAGAGAAGAGATTTTAGAGTTGAACCATGCTCAGCATGGCTCTAATACCATGTTGAGAAACATGGATCTTGAGCATGGTTTAACTATGGAGTATAGACTACATCGACATGAACCATGATGACATAGACAAGAGACAATGACTATTACTCAAGTGACATGAACCATGATGACATAGACAAGAGACAATGACTATTACTCAAGTGACATGAACCATGATGACATAGACAAGAGACAATGACTATGGAGGATAGAATACATAGACATGAACCATGATGACATAGACAAGAGACAATGACTATTACTCAAGTGAATTAGGTTCCAAGATTAAGTGTTTGGTCTCATAAACACAATCTTAAGAAGGACATGACAAGGACACAGATTGGAAGTACAAAGTACGATAGCTTTTTTATTGAAATAAGAACCAAGTACATTCTTATGTAGCCTTTGGGTTGTTCCACTCTTCTCGTTGTGGTTATGGGATACAGAGCATCTCTTCCTAAAGCATACATCATTTGTCATATCTTTCAATAGGTATAGTGAGTGCATGTCCTCACTGCATTCCAGTGGCATAGTGGTAGTAGTATACCATTATATCTAAAGGGAAGAATAAGTGAGAAGGATCAAGTAATCATGGTGGACACATGAGAAAATCATAAGTTTATCACCCTAGACTGTGTGGCAAAACATAGATTAAGATTGACCAAACTATGAAAAGTACTAACAATGACCTTTGCAAAAGGAGAAGTAAAGAAGTGAAACAAGTATTTGCACTTCGAGCAGAAGCAAAAAATCAAAGGCCAAAGTCAACTTCCTAGCGATACCTATGGATGACTTTGAAGTCATTTTGGGCCTTTAATTCTATGACAAGTATGAATTGCAATGTTTCAGAAGGGAGTCAATGAGATGTTACTTGATATGCAAGGAGCAGGAGTACATATCCCATGTGAGAGAATGAAACTCACAAACAAATCACCAATCCATGCAAGTCACCATTTGGAGCCCCAATGTTGATTGTCAAAAAGAAGAATGGAGAACTTAGGCTATGGATACACTATAGGGCACTCAACAAGATCACCATAAAGAACAAATATCCCATGTCCTTAGTAGATGACTTGCTAGAAAGACTTCATGGAGGAAAATATTTTAGCTAAAAATATTTATCTGCATAGTTGAAGAGGACATCCCAAAGACTACCTTTTGCACTAGATATGGAAGCTTTAAATGGCTAGTCCTAGGATTTGGACTTAGCAATGGGTTGGGAACCTTTTATGAATTGATGGATGGAGTATTCAAGCAAAATATAGATGTATTCATTATCATTTACATAGATGATTTGCTAGTTTATAGCAAACCTTAGAGGAGCACAAATAACACTAAAAGATGGTCTTTAAGAATCTAAGCAACTAAACTGTATTCCAATCCAAAGAAGTGTGAGTTTGTAATAAAGGATTTAGAATTATTGGGATTTATTGTAGAGGAGGAAGAAATAAAAGTAGACCCAAAGAAATTAATAGCAAAGAAGTGGGGAATACTAAAAACTATCCATGAAGTTATGGAATTTCTAGGCTTCATAGTATCCTATAGAAAGTCTATGAAATATTATAGCATGTAACAACCCCATGGCCTTGGCTTACTAAATGAGAAGGAAATTTCAAGTGGGGGAATGAATAACAAGCATATTTTGACCTTATGAAGGAGTATATGTGCAAGACCCTCATGCTCAAAGTGGAAGACTTCACCAAACCCTTTGAGATATTAAGGGATGACTTAAATTATGGCATTTAGGGAGTGTTGATGCAAAATGGACACCCAATTGCATATGAATCCAAGAAATTCACAGAAGCAATGACTTGGTGGAGCATTTGTGAGAAGGAAATGCTAATAGTGATACATTGACTTAGAAAGTGGAAGCAGTATGTGTAAGACAAACACATAGTAATCTTCATGGACAACATCTCTCTCAAATACTTCCAATCTCAACCCAATTTTTCTACCAAATAAGCAAGATAGCTAGAATTCCTTGCAAAATTTAATATTGAGATCAATAATAAGCATGGTTCCACAAACAAAATAGCTAATGCACTTAGGCAAAAAGCATCACATTGGTATGTTTTAATTCCCATGTTAATAATTACACATAGCACATATTGAATATCATATGCACAATGGCTACATATACTCACATGTGATGACACACCTTGCATACTATAAAGGATTCACCCCATTGTGACGAACATTGCAACACACACACACACACACACACACACAAATTTTTTGCATACACAATGCATACATATAGCACATAGGCAATTGAGTCAATCTAGAGACCTTTCTCCTTGTCCACAAACCAACATCCAACCTATTGGAAGGAAGGATTGTAGAGGAGTGAGGTAGAGAGAGGGTAACCAATGAGGTGTAAGGAGATGAATTAGGGGCATATAAAAGTTGTGAAGAACACATGTACAGGCATCGTTGATTAAAAATATACAACACCGTCCTTTCACCTCCCAAGCTTCAGCCATCTCTCTCCTTTCATGTATTTCTCTCTCTACTTCTAGTATTTCTCTCTCCTCATTTAGTATTTCTCTCTCCTCTACACTCTCTTCCTCTCTCTTCTATATCCTTCTCTCTCCTCTTAGGTCCCTTCATTACAAGTGATATCAGAGCATAGGCCTTTGATTCATTTTGCTTTTTCTATTCTTCATATCTAGCTTCAATGTTAATTCAGAAAATCCTATATCATACAAGTAGTACAGGTAGAGGACATGAATTTTGACTAACAGTGACTTGCAAGACTACTACAATTAGAAGTCACCATAGTTGGAGGCATTTATAGGAGGTTGCGATAAATTTGGAGGTAGTGAAACCAAAATAGCAAGTTGTGGACAACGTTTGAGCTATTTTGATAGGCAATTTGGGAAAAAGGTCCTTTATTAAACTTGGAGGAGGGCACAAGACATAGATCCTCGCATAACTCCGCATAGACTGGAAGATCGATAGACTCGTCACCACAAAATCATGAGTCCACCTCATTCTCAAAGAATTCTTGGCCTCCTGTCTTTCCATCATTGTTACCCGATTCTTCCTCCTCTGCACGCTCCTAGCCATCTTCGATCTCCACCCCTTGCAATATTGACCCCTCCATCTGCATACTGTCCTCATCTACACTAGGAGCATTGCTTTCATTATACACTCTTGCACTTTGGGGAGTTGAAGGCACAACATACCATCATCGAGGTTGTCGGGGGTTTGGATAGAAAATTACATGTTCAAAATTACATACAAGAGAGATTTAACATTTATGACATATACCATGTTGTAATAAAGTTTTAAAAAATAGTTCATGCACCTGTTTACAATGGGCCAGCAAGACAAACGTGTTATGCAGATCTGTCCATCTTTTTTTAGAATCTATCTTGAGAAATCCAGATGGACCTTGTCGAAATGGTTGCCCCGGCTCCTTCTAGTACCACTTTGAACCACTACACATAGGATATGATCATGGAGAAGCTACGATAATCCACCGTGATAACACTTTGCAAGTTCCCAAAATACTCCATCTAATCTATAACGGTGCTTGGATCCATGGATCTCCATCGGCTCTCTTGCTCGAACTTTGCTATGACACCACAATCCGTTGTGGAGCGCATTTTTTCAGTGCGCTTGACACGGAAATGTCACCCGCGCGATCATGTCACACTGTATATTTTGTAATATACATTGAAACAGTTAGATTAGTTGTCACATATAAAATGTAGATATGACAGCTTATAAAACATGTGGTCACCTTTGGACTACATCCCCTTAAGAATTCGCACTCCTCAGTAGAGACCTCCATCCCTTCACGAGAGGCTACGATCAAAGCTCCATGTAGCCATCGCATAGACATAAAGTATGCCATCTCCTCCATGCCCTCGAGATATCGAATCGATCGATGGTACGTACTGCATTGAAATTTTGATCGCTCTTCTTCCCGATCTTTCTTGGCTTGCTCGTACCTAGCGAGCCATGTCTCCATGCATGCATGGTACAACGTACAAAAACGGTCCACTTTCTTCTCCATTGCAACATCCATCCTTCTTTCTACTTTATTTCCAACCACCACATCTCCAATTAATGTATCATCATCCTTTAGTGACATAGCATATTGTTGTCTGAATCCACCATTGGTAGTCATTGTGAAATATGCATTAACACCTCAAACACCAACCAACCTTCATCCATGCTCCCTTCTTTGTCGTACTCTTTATCGTACTAAGCCTTTCAGGGTTTTCATGAAGTACTCTAAGAAGAACATCCATTGCGTATAGACAAGTTCTGCAATCTCCACTTCATCTACAAGATGCACCAGGAGTTGGGTTTGTATCGCGAGCATGCTAGTGGGCAGGTACTTCTCAAAGAGACAAGTTGTCTCCACTACTCCCCGCCTTGCAGATTCAATAAAGGATGTCTTGATCTCCTTCTGTGAGATTCATTGCACTAAATTTGACAACCTATAAATCACATTGTGTATTTCTAGAGTGAGGCATCTTGTGATCATGATTGGTAGTATACATTATCACAAATGAAGAAGCATTACAAACACCAACTAGACTCCAAATAGCAAAATATGCAGGCCACTTACAATCCATTCGTAGTACAAACCTAGCATATCTTATACCAATCATGGGATTTTAGACTTGATAGTTGGTCATCTTTAGAAAAAGCGGATATGAGAAAGCACATCATACATGTTGAAGTGCAGATAGAGCTGATAATTTGCTTCACAATGCGATCATCTTTAGTGGAAAAAACCCAAGAAGTGTGAGGTAGTTGCAAGTGACCATCAACACTCGACTATGGCCAAAGCGTATTGGGGGAGTTTTGAGGTCTCAAAAATGCCTTTTAGGATAGATAGAAAGAGAGTGCTCTAGACCAATAGGAGCAAAGCCTCCGTAACATAACTTCTATTTTAAAAAAGGTAAACATTTATTTTACAAAAAGATACATATATAATAATATTACAAATTTTTATTATCAATATCTATTTTTAGCCTCTCATATTTGTAATTATGACATTCTTTGCATTAGTGATATACAGTCCCGACCTCTTTTATTTAATGATATGTCTGAATTAATTATAATGATAGATTTACTTTAAATTCAAATTAGTAAAAATCCTTTTTTCCCTCCTTTCTTTTGTCCCTCTTGTGGAAAATCAGAGTTTGCAGCAAGAAGAATGTGCACAAAAGGGGGAGATGAGAGCTCAAAGTACAATAACAAAATCTTGCTTACTAAGTTGCTTAGAGTACAACTTGGGTACACTCTATCTCCCTCTTGATAGTGACCCATAGGCTGTTTATATAGCCTCTGCCAAGCTAGGGTTAGGGTTTTCCTTGCCCCTTAAGGCCATTCACATCCATCTACCCTCATAGACCCTTGCTTAGGGTGAATTCCCATGTCTATATTCTAACACCCCCCCTCAATGATAGGGTGGCATTGCATCACAAGACATGTAAAAGTCCCCCCCTCCCCCCCCCCCCCCCCCCAAATCAAATGGGATGCCTTTATAAATTAGGCTACAAGGATATTCATAGGGAGAGGATGTTACGAGAATCAAAAGAGTTTGTCATCTGTGGATTGGGAGGCAAAGTTGGCCTCCAATTCCTTAAGGACTTTGGAAAACTGGGACACTTATTGGTGATATGCCCGGTCTTTTTGCATTTATTGCACTTCATTTTGTTAGGATATTTCTTCGAGCAATTTCTTACAATATGCCATTTTTTTAAATAGAAGGAGCACTTAGTAGTAGAAGCAATATGTACTAACACATACTCATGGGAAGTAAATGATGAAGGCCCTTCAGTAAGGCTTCTCTTCTCTTCATCTAGGCAAGAGTGGATAGTACTTGCCAAGGTTGGGTTCAAAATATTATTTAGGGTAGTCACAAGGGTTGAAAAAACCTTCTTCACAAACTTCAGAAGGATGTCAATGGCATCTTCATCATGGATGGGTGCTTGAACGGAGGCAAGCTGTGCCATAAGCCCCTTCATATGTGAAATAAATTTGCTTAGATCTTCTCCCTATTTGTACTCCAGGCTAAAAATTCAATCTTGAGAAGTATCTTGGAGTTCTTCCTTGTAGCACCGTAGAGCCTTTCAAGCTCATCCCACTTCTCCTTGGCAGTGGAGAGTTGGTCAATATGATGAATTAAAGATTCATCTAAATGAAGTATGATGATGGCATGAGCCCTTTCATCATCTTCTACATCAAGGGGATTGGATGGGTCAATAACTTTGGTCCCTTTTATGAAGGGCCAGTAGCCTCTTTCCATCATTTTGTATTTTACCAGGACTTGCCAAGGATTGAAATCTTTTCCATTGAACTTGCAAATTTGAGGCCTTACATCTGCATAGGCCATGGCCATTATAGGAAGGTCTTACCTATTGCTTTAAGCAATGGTAGTGTCTAGTCCTTTACAAGTGGCTAAGTACAACCGAATAGCATAACTGATAACCAACTTTTAAAGTTGTAGATTTGAAAATGGTTGGAAATCATACATATGCAATATCTCAAGATAGGATTTAGGAGGTCCTATTCTTCAAACAACTCTTAATTTAAGCTTTACTATTTTCCTAGGTTTCAAACGAGGTGCGCTTTGACTAGACTTCAGGCTCTTCCTGATAATGTGGCCTATTAGAGGATTCTTGGTGAAGCACGGCTTATCAATCAACTCTATGCTCTGGGATGAATCAAAGGAGAGTACAATAGCACTCATATCTCTAATGTACCAGCAACAACCTGATATTGAGATATGGTCTATGTATTTATAGTTGTACACATAGCCTTATAACCAAGCAAGAAGAGGTTAATGACATAAAGCACTTGATGGATTTAATTTTCTGATAAAAAAAACTAGATTGAGTCAATATCCAGTCAGCAATATGATTATAAAATGCCACATTAAAGCTTACAAGCACTCATCTCAAAGTTTTATGCCGCTTGAGATGTGAAATATGGATTGTTTGATGAACTAGGGAGGTCCACCAAGGGTAAGAGACTTTGAAATAGAGCTTTCAAATCTTCAACTAACTTTGGAGAAGCTCAATCAGTGATTAGAATCATTGTTAGTGCTTAGAAATTGAAACAATTGAAGAATGGAAAAGCTTGAAGCTTTCTAGCTATGGCTGTCAGAAGACAGGCAGTTAGGGTTTGCCTTTGTGTGGCCACCAAAGAAGAAATTTTGTCAAACCATTTTAGAGTTAGAAAGCCCACTTAGGGGGCTATCATTTCCCCAAGACGCTCACCATGATTGCGCCTTCTACAGGGCGCGTCAAAGAGCTGAACAGGAGGCTACAAAATCTATGCTTGATTTATGATTTTTACAATGCTGCCGCCCTCCACAATGCATTATGTTGCCCTCTGATGTGCCATGCCATGTTCATTTTTGTTGGGGAAGAAGTCTTTAGTAGAAGTCAGGAGCTGAAATGCTCTGCTTTGGCCTCCCCAGGTCCTCCAAGGTTAGGGATCAAGGTTTGGCTATGGAGGTAAGGAGAAAAAGATGAAGATGATGAAAAATCATGTGCATTTAGTAAAGCTGAGGATAGAGGAAGCTGAAAGGATCAGAGAAGGCTCTGATACCATGTGGAAAATCAGAGTTTGTAGCAAGAAGAATGTGCACAAGAGGGAGATGAGAGCTCAAAGTACAAGAACAAAATCTTGCTTACTAAGTTGCTTAGAGTGCAACTTGGGTACGCTCTATCTCCCTCTTGATAGTGATCCATTGGTTGTTTATATAGCCTCTGCCAAGCTAGAGTTAGGGTTTTCCCTACCCCTTAAGGCCATTCACATCTATTTTTCCTCATAAACCCTTGCTTAGGGTGAATTCCCATGCCTATATTCTAACACCTCTCCTGTTTTTCCCTCCTTTGTGGTAGCCTAGTCTCTTCTCTCTCTCTCTCTCTCTCTCTCTCTCTCTCTCTCTCTCTCTCTCTCTCTCTCTCTCTCTCTCTCTCTCTCTCTCTCTCTCTCTCTGTGTGTGTGTGTGTGTGTGTGTGTGTGTGTGTGTGCTATGGATACAGAAATTTGACTTTCAACAAGGTGTCCAAGCTCCCAAATCACATCCATATCAGTGTTTAACTCATTTCAAAAAGATGAAAGATGGATTCCTACAATCATTAGCAAAGGCAGTTGGATCACCATGCAACAAGCAAAATGTGGGAAAAGGCAAAGATATGAGAGCTCGTTCATCTCTGCTTGGAAGGGTAGAATCTAAGATTTCGAGCTTGGAGCAAATAAGAATAGCATAAAAGAGGTTCTGGTGCAACATGTGTTTATACATAGAGAGCTATATTTGGAACTTGGAAGTTCAAATCTTCCAATGCATAAACCAAATTGTAAGGATTTGATTCTTAAAGTCTCTCTTTTCTTGAACTTGGTTCAAGGTTTTTCATTATAACATTTTTTCATTTGTCTTGTAGATATCTATCCCTCTAATCTTGAGGAATGGCAAATGGTCAAGTCTATTGTTGATGTGATTGATGTAATGCATGGCTTGATTGGAGAAGAGATGTACAAAGGTAGAAAGAAGACAAAGCTTGTAGAGAATGGAATATTCTTCTATGACCATTCTTATATTGTCCCCATGTAGCAGCGCATAGCCAATGGGGATCAATATTCCCCCTTCATTTGTCAGATTTTTCAAGCTTTGAGTGGCCTTTGCCAAATCCAACTACTAGTGAGGGCTATAGATGTAAAATATTTTTTGAGATATAAAGATCATTAAAACCTAATATCTCAACTAGGCTAAGAAAAATTACTTTTTTCATGCCTATTAATATATTTTCTGACTTCTTTTCTAATGCTTCAATAATAAAATCAAAGGCTATGCTTTCAGTGAAGAGACTAACATATGATCATGTTATACAATTTGTTGATGAGGGATGGAACACTAGGACAAAAGGGAAAATTGTATGTAAGATAGATCAAGACTCTATAGCTTGTTGTAAATATATGAGTGCTACTCAAAATTTCATCCTTAGCTTTTATTATAGTAGATGGCATTATGTTGGTAGTATTCTGGTCGCTTTAGAATAAAATCTTGATACTTTTAGCAAAGATCCTATAGTGGATCTTGATTTTTGGTACAATGAGGACATTATTACAATCCTAAAGGTTAGATCATCATGTACGCTACATCAAGTGAGGATGGATTTACAAAATGAAGATATTGAACTACCATACTCATTTGTGTTCCAACTTAATAACAAACGAGTAAGTTTTTATTTCATATTATATCCACTTAGGTATATATTTGATTTCACTTCTTGATTAATAAACATTTGTAATTTCTTTTAAAACCAGATATCAACCAGGAGAGAGAAGAATATACAATACAAGGGTATTGAAGAAGAGATATCTTTACTATCAATATAAAATACATGTACAAATTTTTGTTAGCCATCTCCATGACTTATACACAAGGGCTTACAATATGAGGCAAAGCTTTTTTTTTTTTTTTGAGAACTTTTCTTAGGAGAAGGGACATCCTTTCTAGAAGTCCTTTTGTCTATCTTTGATGCTTTGGTTGTTGAAGGCATAGCTTCACTTGCTGTAGTTACATGCACCTCCTCTCCTTCAATGTCCAAGCCCCCACTATTGTCCATTCTTGTCAGTTTTATACAATTGGCCATTATGTACTTCAAGAGCTTTGCTCTTATATACCAAGCGTGCTCACTTGTATGGCAATCCCTTGTAAACTGTCATACATTTGTAAGAAAATATTTTTAGTTCATAATTATTTTTTACAATGGACTTCTTTTGCAATAAAACTCTATCTTAAAGTTTAGTATGTTTCACATTACCTTTATAAGTTTATCATCATTTAGATAAATAAACTGAACCAATCTTCTTGCATTTACAAATACTCTCCAGCCATAAGAGTAACATATTGGATGAGGACACTGCAATCAACAATATAAAGTAAAACTATGAAACTTATTTATGGTAGTTTTTAGAATAAATTTTCTTAGTATGTTCCAACCATATTAATCAAGAACTTACTGCAACTTGTCTATATTGCATTGTTGCAAGTAAGTCAGAAGGCATGGGAGGCCTCTTCTCTAGTACTTCAATCAATCTTTTGCAAACTCTATACCAAAAATGCAATAAAATTTAGAGTTATTACAAGAGAAATATCAAAATATTTAGATTACGTGCAACAAAAAGATCAAAATATCAAGGAGACCCTAGATTATATAATTTACAACTTGTCATTTCATGGCTTCCTTTTATAGAATTGATGAGGACACATTGCCTCTCCACATAGTCTACTCCAATTAGACTCCAATGAGAACTGAAAATAAAAATATTTCAATAATCTAGCAAAACAAGATCTCATAAAATCTAAAAAAATATCAAATTACTTACTTTTCATTGTATGGAATTAGAAGAAGCTCCAAAGATTCAAAGTCGATTGAATTGAACCAATGGTCAAAAGCAGTTGCATCAAGCTTACTCCTCATATAGTATGAGATGGATGGATCAATAACCTCAATCTTTTAATGTTGTATATCGAAGGGGAGCTCATGCATTACACACCTAGCAAATGAATGGAGATAGTAAGCATTAATATGAAAGTCTATTGCTAGAAAAATATGGTGAGTAAAAACAAATTTTGGTAAACTATACCTCCTCCCAATAAGAAGAATCGAGTCATTTACTTCTCTCACTTTATTCTAGAGAATTTGAACACAATTAGAGTCCAAAATACCATATCAAATCTGTTGTTAATATCACCAGGTAAAAAGCAAGAAACATTGAAAGCCTTAGGGTCAGCCCTTTCAAGAAGGGTAGATAACTCCTCTTCAAAAGATGGGAGTTGTTTTGCTTACTTTTCTTCTTCCTTCTTTATTTTATACACCCTCCATTTTTCTCCTTGCTCTACTATGTCCTTTTCCTCTTTCTCATGCTATATTGTGTTCTTTCCATGCGCTAGTATCATTTTTCTTCTTTCTATATGGAGGCACATTTAAATATTGAAAGCCTTCACATTAGAAAGAGGGACTGGCTCAAGGACCTTTGAAAACCTGTATCTCAATCTCCTTAGAATTATCATATCTTTATCCATAAGTATATGCCTATGTGCATTAGCAGCACATATATAAGAATCTTGGAAAAAATCAATCAAAAAATCCTATGTAGCCTCTTGAATATAGTTGAAACCTGCTCTAGTCCATTTAAAACTATGTAGACTATGCTTGTCATAGATTTCTCTGACAAGACTCTCAAAAGACAGCTTTGGAATTGCATTATTCAGAGCCTTCATTGCACTTCTAATCTCCTTAAGGCACCTCACATGTTGTGAGAACCTTCTTCTTAGCTTTGATTTCCTTGAAAGTTTGGAAGGCTTGGAGGACTGATGGATCTTTGAAGCAAGACCTCTAGGATCAACTTTCTACTTTCTTGCAGTGGCCTTAGGCCTAGCCATCTAAAACATTAAAAAAAAACAAATAATACAAACAAATTAGGAAAGATCTCCTAATATCTCATATCAATTTATCTACAATCATGAAGCAGCAAGCAAACACTAATCACATAGTCTAAATTGAATTTCAATAAAACAATGCACAAGATGTATGAAACACGAAGAGGCCTTTAAAACTAAGGAACTTAACACCATATCGCATGTCATACAACAAAAGATAAAACAATGCCGGCTCAAGTCGTATGAAATGCGAGGAGACCTAACTCGGAAAAAAAAACATAACACCCATCACGTTTCATACGTCACATTAGAAACATGTCACGGCTTAGTCATATGAAATGTGAGGAGGCCTAACATGGACAAGAGAAACCTTACATCCATCGTGTTTCACACGTGCATATTCTTGCTATAACATTCAAAGAACAATATGTTGTATCCAATTTCTAGATTTGATGTTAATACAAACATTCAACACATCTATTCTATGAGGTATCTCTACCTAGTACCTTTTAGCAACATTTTCCATCTCACTATCAGGAACCAAAATTTATATTTCAAGGAATGTATATTTGAAGGTTTATTATTCGACTGAGTTATTTATTTACTTGAAGCTTGAAGTTAAACATCATAGAGCATATTCAAAGTTCTATAACTTGCATGAAGTTAAACGGATGAAACGCGATGATGGCTTAAATGGACAAGAGAAAGCTTGCACCCACATCACAATAGAAATAGTGCACGCCTTAGTTGTATGAAACATGAGGAGGCCTTACATGGACAAGAGAAACCTAGCACCTATCGTGTTTCATACATTTGGCATTTTTGGGAATGATTTGGTAGAACTGTTCAAGTGATTCAGAACTAACTTATATTTTAGCAAAAAACTTACATTCTTGAGTGTTGGGTGCGTATGCTATCAATGAAACCTTCTTTAGTAGCCTTGAGCAGAGGAATAGTTTTATACTGTGATTAAATTATCATTGTGTTGGTGTTGTTGAGCATAGAGAGGGTTTTGTCTTTGAAAAAAATCTTTTGCAGTTCAGAAGTTGGGTTTATAATGATGTTGGTTTACACGTGTGGCTGATGTAATGCATAGTTAATTTCACATATACGAGTGAAGACTGTTTTGCCTGGGAAGTTGTGACACATGTTACTTACTTTTTTAGTATGATAGCGCTCTTATGGCTCTGATTTTTAAGTTTTTTTCATTTTCTTTTTCATTTTAAGAGCATTTCCTCTGAATTAGTGCAGTGTACTTTTGATCAAACGACTGGTGATCTTGTATTTCTTAAATTTACTTAGCAATCTGCATATGAGAAAATGTGGATTTGTATATTATGCCCCTTATTTCTATTTTTGTTTTCTGGATTTTCCTTTGTGAGTAGTCAGGATGACTAAAAGGAAGTTGTCTTTAGAGGGAATGGAGGAGGAGGATTTGGAGGTCACCTATGATGAAAAGTTGTTTGATTTTCTTCATGCAACTGGAAATTCATCTAGATTTTTTTACATAGAGATATACTCAATGTTCCCTTTGATTTGCAAGAGTTTTGGAAGGATCTTGAAGATAAACTAAAGGATTTTAAGGTGTTTTATGATAAACATGTGGAAGGCCTAGAGATTGAGGAATTTGTCCATTATAGCGATGTAATGGAAGATTCTAATGTTACTAGAACAACTTTGCAAACAAGGTTTAGCCTTATTGATGATAAATTCAAGAAGTGGCAAGTAGATTGGCCTTTTCATCAGAATCAACAACAATGTCTTCTTGTACAAAAGGATGTTGGATTTCTTGTATATCTTCAATATATGGATAGTTGTTCTTCAGATACAATACAAGAGAAGAAGATGGAGGATATTGCATGCAAAGACAAAGAAGTTGAAGAGAAGGGTGAAATATTTCAGGAGGATATTGAGAACCAGTTAGTGCAGGGATTTGATGTTGCTTTGGTTAAAAGTGAGAACATTATAAAAGTGGAAGAAAATGAGATGGAGTGGAGTGCAGAGATTGAAACAGGTCCTCTTGAATGTGTCCCAACATTTCCTAGTTATCTCATCAACAAAAAGGGATATGTATTGCTAAATGATATTCAATACATTTTTTATCTTAGAGAAGATTACTGCTTGCCAATCCTTGCTACATGGGATCAAAAAGATAAGAATTTTATAGGTTATGAAGAGGAATTACTAGCAACTCTTGATGTTGAGGGAGAGAATTTTCAAGACAGTTCTGTAGCCTTGCATTCTTGTATTAATCAAATTGTGGAATGTGAAAAGGGGAGGATACCTATAGAGGAAGAGTACTTACAAATTCAACAGAGACTTGGTATTGATAAAATGGGATATGAAGAGAAACTAAGGTCTCCATTAGAGGAGAAACCAAAAAGTTCAATAAATCTATATGATGATAGTCTTCTTGAAGAAGATGAAAACCCTAACGTATAAAACATAATTCTAAGATATCCATTGTGATTTATATTAGAGTATGTTATGCATTATACACAAATATTTTTGGATATTTATCTACTGACATCTTATACTATTGTGGTTTATTGTGCAAATAGAAATTGAAGATGCAAACAACTTTCTTGGAAGAGCCAAAGGCTCAAGGCCATTGAAGTTAAGGCCTTGGTCATTATGTTGGAAGCTTAAATAATCAAACAATTGCAATTCATCATAGCAGGCTGTCAAGCTCTCCAAGCTTACCAATAATGGATTTGAAAGCTATCTCCAAGGTGATTGGATCCCAAGCTTTCAATATAGGTTCATACAAGATAATTTTGGTGGAGAAGGAAGAAGTTGTAAGAAATTTTGGCTTCATGCTTGGATACAGTGAATCTAGGGCAGGATACTTTGGAGTTCTTGCCTCTCATTTGCTCTCCCATGTAGGAGATGTCAAGAATTTGAAGCTCCTTCCAGGGTATAGGAAACAAGAGTTCTTGAAATGTAGAGGTCTCATCGAGTGGGATGAAACAAAAGATCCCTATAGAGGACCTAGTGGATTCCCTAAAACTAAAGACTCTTTTGCAATAGAGTCAGACTAAAAGATGTTAAGGGTTTCTTGAAACCCATATTTTTCCATCTCTTTGTCTAGTTTGTAACCATTCAGAATATCTTTGTTTTGCACAAGAGTTTAAATATCCCTCTTTTCTTCTTTAGGTAATAGTTGATGTAGTCTTTGCCAAAGATGATGTATTACATGATGCGATTGTGTCTTTGAGCTTGAATTTGTGCCAAATTTGTCTATAGAACCATTGAAAGACTTCTAATAACTATTTTCTTTGTATCTTCCACCTCCATGTCATGTGTGTCTAAAGTATTTTGTTCTTGCTTGATAATGTGATTTTTCCATATCTTGGGTTGACCAAATAGATAGAGATCCATATTTCTTGATAAAATATGGAGCATGGTTATATAAAATATACTGCATAGTTAAAAAATAAAGAAATTCAATCAGAAAACCCTATATGAATCAGACAATAAAGAGACATACATATGCAAACTCCTTACCATATAGTGAGTGAAGTGTTGATTACCCCAAGCTTCTGTCATTGCCTTTTTAAAAAGGTTCAATTGGTTTTTGAAGTCTTTGAGATCATCATCATTCCACTTTGTTTTATCACAAGAAAAGAATACTTTGTCTAGTGTTTCCCAAACATTGGCTTTTCTATTCTAAGCTTGTCCATTATCATCATGATCCTTAACTGCATTATGTAGGCACTTCCACTAATTGTATCTAATAGTTGAGCCACCATTCCTAGAGTTTATATTACCAAGTTTCCCATGAAAGTCTAGGAACCTTCTAGCCTTCACTCCACCAATAGATGGCTTTTTGGGGACACAATTTCCATCCTTAGACTTTTGAAGATCTGGTTCAATAACAACATTAACACCATGCAAACCAATTGCAAATAAGACTTTTTCAATCTTTGTTATAGCATCTATTCTAGATGATAATGGCTTCAGCTTCCATGCAAATCCTATGTAAAGATGAGCAAGCTTTAGACATTCACTAAAGGAATATCTAGGATGGCTTAAACTGTGGATCATTGTTGTGCTTAGAGGGAGCTCTATTCCAATTGCTTGAGTTCTTTGGGAACATGCAATATAGGCATGTCCCCAGCAATTGGAATAGAGGGAGCTCTATTCCAATTGCTTGAGTTCGACTCTCTGGCTGGGGACATGAAATATAGACAAGGAGATCTAGAGTTGGCTCCCTTTGATACATTGTACATAGATTTAAGTGTCTTTAAGTCACCAACTATGTGCCACTCAATCTTATAGTTTCCAAATCCTTCAACAAGTAGCTCTTCTCCTGCCTGTTGTCTTTTAATAATATTATGTATTGGTGTTTAATGAAAAACCCAATACAATATATCAAAACCTCTATATCTACTTTGAATGCTCCTAGCCACCAGATGTTGTGTTTCGATTGAACACTGAATGACATTGAGTAATTATAATGATTTAATGAAAGTGCTCTATTCATCAAGGTAATAGAGACCCTCTCTAGTTTTATACATTTTAGAATCTCACTTTCATCAAGTTTAACCACAAATCTAGCCACTCATTGTGCCTCTTCTGGTGACAAGTCATAGAATCTAATCATTAAGCATTGCAGGGTGGGTAAGTCAAGGAAAATATTGTTAAATTCATTGAATACAACTTCCTTTTTCTTGCCCTTGAAGCTAGCCTTGATATGGAAAGGCTCACCCAGAATTTCCATTACCTTGTTATTCACTCTTTGTCTAATAGTTCTAATCACAAATGGCCTTGGAAGTATGCAATTACGTACTTGTCCTTGCTTCATATTTGATTGTAAAAGCTAGAAAAGTTGTATATAAGCATCTCAACTGATACCAATATTATCTAGTGTCTTCTGCACTAACTCAGTATCCAAAGAGAGATCATTTATAAATTATTCCAAGTATTGTTTCTTTACCTTTTTAAATTTCTTCTTCTCCATAATATCTTTTGAAACTACTGAAGGAACAAGATGATAATAAAATTGAGATGCTTTCAAAGAATCTCTTTCACTTGCACTGGATTGAAGAAGAGACCTAAACAAAATCAGCATCACAAATCAATACAATTAATTATAAACAGTCATATTTCATATTTTTAAAGTGGAAAAAAATGTACCTTGCTGCTTGGATTCTTTTACTACTCGTCTGAGACTCTCAATATTTCTAAGAGCCTTTTGTCGATTTCGAAGTCCTAAAATAGTTTGCTTTCATTGATAAGATTTGATATGTTTATCCAACAAATAAATCCTCTATTGATAGCCTTCTAGCTTCTGCAGTAACTCATTGTTATGTTTTGATAAAAGATGGTTCTCCAATTTGAGGACATCCTTTTCTGCAACCAAGTTAAGTGTATAGCCTAGAAACCCATTATAACCATCACCAATGAGCCTCAACAATGAAGAACTATTATAGAAAGGCGAAGTGCTATTTTTGCTAGGATATTTGGGATATAGCATGCCATCTAACCAAAGATCAAGATTCTTATTTTCTTAAAACCTCAGTATATGTTTCGTAGACTCTGTAACGATAATGGGTTTTGTTCTCTTCCTTATTGGTTCATACTCATTATCCAACTCAATATGAAGATGATAGAGAGGCCTTTTATTAGAGCTATAGAGATCATTGGATGACTAATCCATAGTTAATGATATGATTAGAAGATTGGATTGAAAAAGTATACGAATTAGAAATAAGAAGGAAAACGAAGAAGAAACTAGTAAGGATGGGAAAGAAAGAAGAGAGTGAGAATGGAGGGAAGTAATCAAATGTCGAACAAAATTCAAATTGAATATTAGTTTTCACTTTAATGAGGATGAGTAAGATCTTCATTATGACAATCTTTGTCACCTTTATGGTAGCCTAGATTTCTAGGTTTGATGTGGCCACGAGAATATCATGACAATGACTTATTAATAATTTTTTATATATTTACTTATCAAAATATAAAAGTTTTTAAAAATAAAAAAAATAATTTTATTTCCTAAAATATTTTCTCTCTCTAGGATCGCTTACAAGGCATTTTCAAGACCTCAAAACTCCCCTAATGGCCTCCATCTTGTCTACCTCCTTCAAATCCATTCGTGCCCTTGCAATGTCTCTCTTTCCTATGATGTGGTCCCATAGTAAGTTGCCCACATTCTTGAAAATATGCATGGGATCCAACAAGTGGTTGATATGTTGTCAGAGAAAGAACTAGAGAGAGAGAAGATTGCAAAAGAGAGAGAAAGACTGCAGAAATAGAGAGAAAGAGAGTGATGAGGAGATAGGAATACTAGAATTGGAGAGAGAAAGACAAGAAAGAGAAAGAAGCCATAGAAGCTATGAGCAAGATGGGAGAGAAGGACATTAATTGTATTAATGTGTCAAAAGTTAATGAAAAATTACATGTCCCCTCCTTTTATACCAATGTCAGTGTGTCATAGCATAACATCAATATTATTTTATACTAAATCCTTATTCCCAACTTCTTGCAATCCATCCCTTCCCAAAAGTTTTTGCCCTCAAAAACAAACTTGAAAGACAAGAAAAGGATGGATAGAACAGAGTACTACTCTATTCTTATAGCTTTACAAATGAAAAAATGAATGAAAAATGACCAACTTATGGACTAAAATTGAAGAGCAAGAGTAGATCTCAGCTATATACATAATTTGGAATACTTCAAAAGTATATGGACCCGTAAAATCTTCAACAAATAATCTCAAAATGAAGTAGATAGCTTGTTGTGTAAACAGACTCTGCTGGACCAAATCTGCCATAACTTCTAGTAGAAGTGTCCAAATGAGACGTGCTATATATCAAAACGTAGCTCTTGAAGAGTAATTTAAGCCCATGTAGATAGCTTAATTCTAAAAACTAGGCACATTAAAAACTATTCTAAAATAGCGTGCTGTCCTAATCTTGTCTGCACCAAAACTAGCTCCATAATCAATAGGCTTCAACCACTACTAATGTATCCCTTAAGAAAGGAAACTCATCCAATATAGAATCAGGCCTCCAAGAAGATTCCTCAGGTGGTAAAACTCTCCATTTGATCAAATATTCCATGATAGAATGAGATCAAAGCTTCTTCTCACACTGACCTATAACAGCCTCTGGGATGTATTGAATAAGACCTTCTTCATCAATAGGTGGCAGCTCATCAATTATATCTGCTAGATCACCATATAAAGGCTTGAGCTAACTAACATGAAAGACATTATGAATCTTTGTGGAAGAAGGAAGCTCTAATCTGTATGCCAAGTCTCCAATGCGCTTTAGGATCCAATAGGGGCCATAAAATCTGTGAGCAAGCTTATTACTAGATCCATCTTTTAATGTAGAGTATCTAGACTTGGGCACCTTCAGTAAGACCAGCTCTCCTTCTTGGAACTCTAAAGGCCACCTCTTTTCATCACTATACATCTTCATTTGGTCTTTGACTATGGGTAAGGGCAACTTGTAGCCATACAAAGACTTAAAGTGCGAAACTCCAATACTAGCATGGGTAGAGTTATTGTAAGCAAACTCAACCAAGTGTAACCAAGAATCCCATGAAGTTTGGACATCATAGCAGAAATGACGAATATAAGTCTCCAACCATTTATTAACTATTTTTGTCTGTCCATCAGTTTGTGGATGATAGGCCATAGATGGAGCCAATTTAGTGCCCATAGATGTAAATACCGCCTACCAAAAGTTATTCATAAACTTTGAGTCTCTATCATGAACAATCACCTGTGGTAATCCATGTAGTCTAAAAATCTGCTCCATAAACTTATTGGCCACTTGAGAGGCAGTAAACTGGATCTTGGTTGGATTAAAATGGGCTACCTTGGTGAGTCTATCTACCACCACATATATACTATTCCATCCCTTCTTGGTAGTAGGCAAGCCAATAATGAAATCCATAGTAATGTGAGTCCATTTACCTGTAGGAATAGGTAATGGCTGTAACAAACCTCCTGGCTTATGAGTACTGTCTTTATTCTACTGACAAGGCATACACTTCATGACAAAGTCCTTGACATCTTTCCATAGTCCTTTCCAATAGAAACTTTTACTGATCCTGTCATAGGTCTTGAAAACTCCTAGATGTCTAGCTAAAGGCGAAGAATGTAGTTCCTCCATAATTTTCCATGTAAAAGAAGAGGTAGAAGAAATTACAATCTTGCCTTTCAACCAAATAAGGCCATTTTTAAACTGATAATGCGAGTTTTCTTCCATAAAACCTTGCTATAATTTCTAAAAAATATGGCTGAATTCTGCATCCAAAAGATAAGCCTCGTGTAGTTCTTCAATCCAGTCACTATGCAATTTAGTCATAGCTGAAACTTTGCAAGCTCACATATGAGAAAGAGAATCAGTCGCTATATTGTCTTTGCCCCTCATATGAGTGATGTCAAAATAATAATTCTGTAGTGTAGCTACCCACCGACACTGCTCAGGAGTAAGATTAGACTGAGTAAGGAAATACTTAAGAACCCTATGATCACTCTGAACTCTGAATCAGCTTCCATACAAGTAATGGTGCCATTTCTTAATTGCATGCAAGATAGCCAACATCTCCTGGTCATAAACATTCATGGCCATTTCTTTATCTGTAAGCTTACGACTCTCAAAGGCAATCACTCCATGCTCCTGTAACAAAACAGCTCCAATGTCATAGCCACTAGCATCACATTATATGGTAAATTCTTTGGAGAAGTTCGGGAATACTAAGATAGGAGTAGAAGTAAGGAGTCCCTTTAACTGGTTGAAGCTACTATATGCAAGAGCATCCCAAAAGAAAGCCTCCTTCTTCAACCTGTCAGTCAAAGGAGCTGCAATAGCCGCATAATGCTTGATGAATTGGCGATAGAATGAAGATAAACCAAGGAATCCTCTATGAGAGGCAGTAGTAGTAGGTGTTGGCCAATCTTTTATACACTACACCTTCTTGGGATCAGCCTGTATTCCTTTTTCACTGACAAGATGTCCCAAGTATTTCACTTTAGTCTACATGAAAGAACATTTCTTCTCCTTAGCAAAAAGCATGTGATGTCTCAATACATCAAAAACCCTCCTCAAAACCCTCCTCATATGTGCTAAGTGATCTTGTAAAGTCTTACTGTAGATCAGAATGTCATCATACAACACCAAGACAAACTGAAAGAGGAAAGGCTACAAAATCTTATTCATCAGGCTCTGGAAGGTAGTTGGAGCGTTTGTAAGCCCAAATGGCATCATTAAGAAATGATAGAGCCCTCGATCAGTCATGAAAGCAGTCTTGACTTCATCACCCTCTCACATGTGAATTTAATGATACCCTGACCTCAAATCAATCTTCGTAAAGAATTGAGCCTCCTTGAGCTCATCAAGCAAATCATCAATCCTAGGTATCGGATACCTGTTCTTCACTGTGATCTTATTAAGATCCATGTAGTCAATGCACATTTTGAAAGATCCATCTTTCTTTTTTACTAATAGAACCAGAGATGCACAAGGTGAAGAAATTGGTTTAATAAATCCCATCTCAAGAAGTTTCTTGATTTTCTTGGCTACTTCCTCTTATTCACACTTAAATAATCTGTAAGGTGGCTTATGGATTGTCTTTGAGTTGGGCTCTAAATCAATAGGGTGATCTATTGCTCTCTTGGGAGGCAATGAAGTAGGCACCTCAAACAAATCTCTATACTCCTCAAGAAGAGCTGTCAAGGCTGGATGGTTTACTGAATTATTGGGCTGATCTTGCATCTCTTTATTCAAATGAAAAATAAATATTTGTGAGTGCCTCTTGTACTCCCTTTTTGAGGTGTTGAATGGTAATAAGCTAAAAATCTGATCTACTAGAAATTCCCTGTAAATGGATGAGGTGTCCATTGAAGATAAACTCCATATACAACTGTGATAAATCCATAGTGATCTTGCCTAATGTCATCAACCAATCACAACCAAGTACAATGTCTATAGGCCTCATTTTCAAAGTAATCAGGTTTACTTTTGCTTCAAAATTTTCAGCTAGCTGTAAAGAAACCTGTGGGCATATCTGTGTGCTCATTTCTTCTTCACCATTGGCCACTTGAACTCGAATGGGCTACTGTAAATTTGTGGAAATACAATTCAGCTTGTCCATGATGGACTTATTCACAAAACTATGGGTACTGCCACTAT
The DNA here is from genome assembly GCF_053477565.2 of Lygodium microphyllum. Classification (NCBI taxonomy): domain Eukaryota; kingdom Viridiplantae; phylum Streptophyta; class Polypodiopsida; order Schizaeales; family Lygodiaceae; genus Lygodium; species Lygodium microphyllum. The sequence goes on along the minus strand of NC_141140.1, from coordinate 136,040,180 downwards.
CTATCAGAATGAACACAGCCTTTCCATGAATGTTACCCTTCATACAAAGTGTGTTAGGGCTCTTAGAACCTGTCCAAGCATCCATGGAAATAGAATAACTAGTGGCAGCAAGTGGCTCATGACAAGTCCAAAGGAACACTTCCACCTAGATCAAAAGGAAAAGAGTCGGCTGAATCATAGAAATACTCTTGCCCAACTTCTTCCTCAAGATCTTCATTTTCAGCATTGAGTGCAATTGCATTAGCTTCATCTGTCTCATCTTCAAGATCCTCAAAGACTAACATACTCTGAAGCTTGGGTTTGACATTTTTATATACACACTTTGAGGCATGATCATGTGTATACTTTTCTCCACACTTAAAACATAAGCCTTTCTCCTTTCTTTCTTTGTAAAGATCCATAGGAATAGACTTAGGATTCATGTTGGTTGAAATGGATTTAGGCTTGTCCCCTTGTTTGAAGTCAACTCTAGGACTGTTTGCTATCTTGAAATAACTTTGAGGTCTAGAAGCATTGAATGGTGGATAAGTTATCACCCTTAAGCTCCCATTTGGCACATGATTGTTGCGATAAGTGTTACCAACTTGCCCTTGTTTAAAAACAGTCCTTGGCTGTCCAAAACTAGGCTAAATTGAAGATTCTCTTCTATATTTTCTTCCATAGCGCTCTACAAGCTCAACAGCCTTAAAGAGAGAAGTAGGGTTTTATGCTATGACATTAGCTGATAAAGATGGCTCTAAACCATACATGTACTTGTGGAGCTTAGCCTCATCACTGATGCTTTCTACATACATGGTTAGGTTGAGAAATTGATTGGTGTACTCTCTTACACTTAGGCCTCTTTGTTCTAAACCATACCATCTCCGTGCCAGTTTCTCTTTTTCAAGAGGGGAGACAAATACTTCAGCCATAAGTGCCTTGAAAGCTTCCCAATTCTCTATAAGTATGTTTTCCCTTTTTATATATCTCCATCAAGTATGGGAAAATCCCTCTAAGTGCAAATAAGTAAAATGAATATTTATGTCATCAGTTTTGGGGAATATGTCAAAGTAAGATTCCATCTCAGAGGTCCACTCCTCTAAATCGGATGGTGAAGATGACTGACCATTAAACTTGGCTAAAATGATCTTGTCCTTTAGCTCTCTTTCACATAATGGTTGATGTCCCAAAATAGATTGATCATGAGTACCATGCATTGAACCCCCAAATTGAGATGGAAATCTCCCAATAGGTGGTTGAGAACCACTATGCAATCTTCCTGTTGGTAGAGGGCCCCTAGGAAGTTGAGTATTCAATCCAAAAGATTGAGAGTTGGCTTCATTCAAACTGCCCAAATAGTCATCATGCCTTTGTGAAGTCTCACCTACTTCATATTGGCTATTTGGAATGCCTCTTCATCCAATAATTCCATGACAATGACCATTTTGGTTAGATGGCTGAAGTGGGATTGAAGGCTCACTATTTAAATAGGCTTTCTCCTTGGCTTCTTTAGATCCCATTTGCATCTGCATCCATTGGGAGAATTGAGCCATAATTTGAGCATTAGATTCCACCAACTTGTCAATAGAAGCCTTTGTTTGAGTCGTTGAATCTACTAACTTCTCAATGGAAGACTTTGTTTGATCAGTAGACAAAACCATTTGCTCCAATATTCTTGATAGTAGGGCCTCATGACATTCTCTATGCCTTTGTTCATGTACACGCAAGGTATCATTGAGTATACTAATTTTCCCTTGTTTTTTAGGCTCTTCAAGGCTCTCTTGACGTACATTATCCAACATGGAATCTCTAATTTTCTAAGCATAATCGTCATGGACCTTATTTTTACCCTTATGCCCTGCCATAATATTGTACTCCTACAGTACCCCCTGTCAGAAAAATGGCTATAACTTTTGCTAGGGAACTCCGATTTCAAAATTTTTTAGTTCAAATCGAAGCCAAGAATTCTCTTTTTGAGATGAGCTATAGAACGCTATTAAAAAATTAGGACAGAAAATTATGTAACTCAATCTTTGAGTCTGAACTGTCTAGGCATGCACCCTGTTTTGATCTATAAATGCTATGTTTTGACCCTATAAGGTAAAATAGTAACCCCAAATGGTTACCAAACCCTCTAGAAAGTTGAATAGGACCTGTGGGTACCCTGTAGTACCTGCACCTATACTTCAGTAATGAAGGGTATGCCTGTAATAACCTGTAAATGACCTGTAGTGCCCTGTAAATTCCTTGTATTACCTTGTTTTGATCTCGAAGATACTTGAGCCTTTGGAAACTCTTCAATCTTCAATTATCCACTTGATGTATCTATGTGAGGGATAAAATGGCTTGATAGGCTTCCTACATGGGCTCCGAATCACCGGGAGGTGGGCAAAGTCCCCCCCAGGTCAATTGGTTGCACCCCTTCGGGATCTTTGATAGTAAGGGAGGGTCACCTCTCTTTTGTCCCACTATCTCCCTTGGCATCCACCTTTTTACTCGGTGGGTATATCAACATGGAAATGGCATTCTATTCCAATCAACCAATATGAAATGCATTGCTGAAATATTCATTCAACCCTTTTCATGAAATGCAATTGAATGAAATCTAGAAAATTTGAATAAGGAAACGGTCTTACCAATGCAATTTAGTGACTCGCTGATTGCTTAAGTACTTACCCTTTTACAATATTTCAGCTTGGGAAAAAGAATTCAACCAAAACAAGCCAAGGTTATGCATCAAACTTGGCAAATGATATCTATGATGAGGTTATGATTGAATCAATACTGAAATTCAATGGAATAGGCTGAGATTAATAGGAAATAACACTAATCTCTGATCTATTGATCAATTCAGAGAATTAATTGATCAATAATCTCTCATCAACAAGTGGAAAAGCATTAGCAAGTGGATTATTGAGAGATTTCAGAGATTAGCAAGAGAAATACCTTGATTAAGCTTGAAGAAGATGATAGATGTTAGCTCCAATCCCATTGATGGAAGAATTCTTCAAAATCCATCATAAATCCACCATGAAGTTTAAAATATCCACTAAATCAGTCCATATGAGTTCCAATATGCTCAAATCCATGAAAAATCAATGCATCGGGCTTGCTTGAACACTTGAATACCAAAGATTCAAGCCTCTTGAAGAAAAGCCCCAAAATGAACTTTCAATATGAGCTCCAATGTCCTCCACGAGCTATAATCTTTGCAATTTGTTGAAGAATCCTCACTGAGATTATGCCACAGGCTGAATTGATAAAGAATCCCCAAGAAATTATTGAAGAATGAAAGCTTGGGCTGAAGCTTTCATGGCTGCCATGGACTGTATCTCTAGGGTTTACAAGAGAGCTGAAGGTCCACAATAGGAGTACAATCTTGAGAGTTTACTAAACGATTTAACTTGTTGAAGATTGGAGCAGCCAAGATTGATGTGAATCAGTCAGGGAGAAGAGAAATGAGACCTCATGCAGCCCAAAAATTGCACCGCAATTTTCAGGATTGTTTTGAACTGTCTAGGCAGCAATGGCCCTCCACAATGGTTATGGACTTGAAGCTGAAGAGTTGAAGCAACTGATTCTCAGCTTAGATGAAGTCTATGATCACTAGTTTGTGTGGTAAGAAGAGATCTTGGCTGGAAACTCCATGAAACCTGCAAGAAACTCCAAGAAAGGGGAAAAAGAACTCCCTCTTTCAAAGTAACCACAGTTTGTTTCCAAACTAAGCCCGGTTAACTCTCCTTTACCTTAATTACCTCCAGTTTTGCATGAATTTTAATGATGACTTGCTACTTTAACCATCCTATGCTATATCTAACCTTGGAGATCTCCAGATGTAGTCTCTTACTAACTGTAGATGGTCTCCAACACTTCATTAGTCACTGTCTTGTATAATACTTGTCTAAAATTGATTTTGATGGAGGAAAGTAGGACTGAAAATAGAAGAAAAAATGAATCAAAGACCAATGCTCTGATACCACTTGCCAGAGAGAGAACTAGAGAGAGAAAAAGAGGAGAGAGAAGATTGCAAAAGAGAGAGAAAGAGAGTGGCAAGGAGAGAGAAAGACTAGAATTGGAGAGAGAAAGACAGGAAAGAGAAAGAAGCCATAGAAGCTGTGAGTAAGATGGGAGAGAAGGATAGTAATTGTATTAATGTGTCAAAAGATAATGAAAAATTGCATGTCCCCTCCTTTTATACCAATGTCAGTGTGACATTGCATAACATCAATACTATTTTATACTAAACCCTTATTCCGAGCTTCTTACATCTGTAAGTGGGTCCAATACGAAAACTCATAGAAAACCGAGAACTGTTGCATCCCGTTTGGATGTGACTCCGTGTGGACCATTTTCAACTCATACCAGCTTTGGGTATTCATTCGTGCTGGAGGTCATCCAAGAAAACCTTTCCTCAATTCCTGACCCTCCAATAAGAAAGAAGCATGTTCTTGATATATCATCTTCTTCATGGTTTGTGACCTTTGAGAGTCTAACTATGGCCCACACAACGGACATGCATGATAACCTGAGGTAACCAGACCTGTCCCAACACCTCTATTTAGTGAACATAAACTTGAATGAGCTATGATAGATATGACCAATGAGAATGGAAGACTACTTACTTGAGCACTCCCCAAATCTTGGAAAGTCGAGAATGGCTCGTATATTGGCAGACTGTCGACCATCGCGCTTGCACATATTTTCCATGGCGTCCCCCTCCCACAAAATCTTAAGCTCATCAACTAATGGATAGAGATAGATATCCATATTCTTGACTTTGTAGTGGCCAAGAATGAGCAAGCTAAGGATTAGGTATCCTTTCTTCATAGAAAGCCATGGCGGGATGTTGTAGTTAACAAGGACTACAGGCCACACACTATAAGAAGTTGAGCGAAGACCGAATGGGTTCATGCCATCCATAGCAAGATCGAGCTGAAGATTCCTTGGCTCTCGTGTAAAGCCTGGAAAGGTAGAGTCAATGTGGATCCATGTGCATGAATCCCTGATATTCGTTGGACTCCATCTATGGATCTATTCTGCGCATGCCACATTGTCAAGCTCACCATGCTCGACGTAGAAACATGTGGCATATATGGGGGATAAGTGAAAAGTGTCTAGGAACTTTCTGAGGAATGGTTTGCCCTTGCAAGTCCTATCGATACCCATGAGCACCACACTTTGGACATGTCTCCATAGTCTCATACTCTCCTCAAAACAGCACGCAATCATTGACACATGCATGGATGCTATTGTAGTCCATGCCAAGCTTTCATAAAACATGTCACGTATCATCAGAGACTCATGCATAGCATTTTCAAGTGGCAATATATGATACTTTAGCAACCTGAAAAGAAATAAAAAAAAACCTTGAAAAAACACAATTGTTTTTTATAATGGTGCAGAAAAGAAATCAACGAAACATACGTAGAAGGTACCTGAACAACTCAGTCACACTTGCATTGCTCCACCCATATTTTGCTTGCACACTTAAGAGTGCAAGCAGTGTATTTAGGTAAGATACTCAGCACCCATCATATAATGGTATGGATGTGTCCTCTCTTAGCGGATCAGATGTCTCAACATCCATGGGTATCAATGCATCGATCATTGCCTCCATCTCAGGCTCCAAGATTGTAGGAAAGTCTAAAGGGCTACCTGTCTTCTCTGGTATTAATGGTATAGACTGGGTCGTGCCTTCCAAGTGGTGGATTGACTCACGCACTCCATCCATCACACGCCCACGATCTCTTCTAACTAGCCACAATAGGTGCATTCCTCCTTGGGATGAGACATCACCTCCCTGTATAAATATTACGACCACATCTAATGTTTTTGCATATGATATTCAATTAGTTTGTGAAAATAATATAAGACATGATTGATACACATTTTTCTTACCGTTTGCTCAAAGTTTGAGATCACCTGATCAATGATCTTCGATTAAAAGTCACCGAAGCATTGTATGTGTTCTATAGACAAGCGACACTTTCATCTAATTGCCAACTTACATTGAGAGCAAGGACACGGGACACACTGATTAAGATATGCCTCGCAATCTTGAACATCACGACCATCATTGTTTTCCATTTTGTCTACGTGAATGAGCTACCAAATATAAAGCAAAAACCACTTATGGATATACATGATTATTGTAACAACCAGCCCAATTAGAATCTAACGTTATGACAAACAATTGGTTTTTGTTCTCATTCTCTTTTTCATTCTTAATTTTTTTGAGAATGGATTTCTTCTCTTGTAACTCAACACAATTAACGTTAGTTTTCTCCCCCTTTCTTTGCACCTTTCTTTGCACTCTTTGTTTTATGTTCTCTCCCCCTTCTCTTTCTCTCTCTCTCTCTCTTTGTTACCCTTCTCTTTGTTTCTCTCCACCCCCTCATGTTTTCTCACTCATTCTCTTCTCTCCCTCCCTCTCTCTGTCTCTCTCTTTCCCCATTTCTTTGTTATCTTTCATGTTTATTCTCTCTCTCTCTCTCTCTCTCTCTCTCTCTCTCTCTCTCTCTCTCTCTCTCTCTCTCACAATGCACCTCATTCTCAAGAAAAACAAACAAAAAAAGAAGAAAAAACAAGAACAAACCAAGAGGAGGATGGATTGTTCGTCTCCTCTTCGTGACAAATGCTCTCTTTGTTTTTCTCCCACCCCTCGTGTTTTCTCACTCATTCTCCTCTCTCCCCCCCTCTCGCTCTCTCTCTCTTTAAATCAACAAGGAGAAATCATGGCTAGAAAACTATAAATCTAAACTTACTCATTGTAAACAAATCTACTAACTTACTAATCAATTATTTAAAAAGATAAAAATTTAAACAATACAAATCTCTCTTTCTCTCTCTCTCTCTCTCACTTAATCATTGATCAGTAATCTAAATAATTTAAAGCAAAGTATCTAACTAAACTAACTAACTAATAGATAAATCTATAAATACATCATCCCCTCATGTTTTCTCACTCATTCTCCTCTCTCCCTCCATCCCCCTCTCTCTCTCTTTAAATCAGCTAGAAATAATGGCTAGAAATCTATAAATCTAAACTTACTCATTGTAAACAAATCTACTAACTTACTAATCAATTATTTAAATAGATAACAATTTAAACAATATAAATCTCTCTCTCTCTCTCTCTCAATCATTAACCAATAATCTAAATAATTTAAAGCAAAGTATCTAACTAAACTAACTAACGAATAGATAAATCTATAAATCTATATCCCTAAACTATACAAACATCTCTCTCTCTCTCTCTCTCTCTCTCTCTCTCTCTCTCTCTCTCTCTCTCTCTCTCTCTCTCTCATTTTCTCTCTTTCTCTCTCAATGCACCTCATTCTTAAAAGAAACAAAAAGAAGAAGAAAGAACAAGAAAAAAACAAGAGGAGGATGGATTGTTTGTTTCCTCTTCACAACAAACTCTCTCTTTGTTTCTTTCCATCCCCTCGTGTTTTCTCACTCATTCTCCTCTCCCTCTCTCCCTCCCTCTCTCTTTCTTACATTCTTTGTTATCTTTCATGTGCTCTCTCTCTCTCTCTCTCTCTCTCTCTCTCTCTCTCTCTCTCTCTCTCTCTCTCTCTCTCTCTCTCTCTCTCTCTCTCTCTCTCTCTCTCGCATTCCCTCTTCCTTTTCCTTTCTTCTTCTCCCTCTCTCATTTCCTCTCTTTCACCCTCAATACACCTCATTCTCAACAAAAACAAACAAAGAAAAGAAGAAAGAACAAGAATAAACCAAGAGGGGGCAATGTACTCACCGCAAAGGCCCGATATTGGATTCTTCGTCTCCTCTTCGGGATGGCCCCTCTTCTTCCTTCATGCACTTTCTCCTCTTCTTCGCGAATGGCAGCGGCGGCGGTGGCGACAGTGAGAAGCTCTCCTTCTCTCTCTTTCTTTTTTTCTCTCCCTCTCCTTCCCAAAAGCACTCTCTCTTTCACTCTTTGCAACAAAATGCCACGCTCAAGTTTCACATGCTTTTTTTTTCTTTGAGTGTTGTCGCTATTTGCATCATATTTGTGACACAAATAGTGACGCTGCTAATATGCATGGCAACTGCCCGTCGCTATGCCCCTATATCCTTGTAGTGAGAGGTTGTTGAGAATAGGGGATGCGATCTTCTTGGTAGGAGAGGAGACACCTATTTGTTGAGTAGAGGGGGAGAGACTCAATCAGTGCAAAGAGGCTGCAATATTGGTGGGGAAGCCTATCATAGCCATCGCCATTACCATCATCGCCTACTCACTAGTTGTCATCCTATCATAGCCATCTTCATCAACAATATTGCTTATCAATCAGATCATCATCGCCCTCTTTCACCATTGCATCAGACATTTACTCATGATTTAGTATTGATTTTCATTTCTCAATCATTCTTTCATTAAGGCAACAACACTTTCAAGAAATTCGACCTCATGTCGACCATATTCATGGAGTAGATGATGTTCAGATTCTTTCAATAAGGCCTTCTTTTAAACCTTAGAGGCTTACAATATAAACCTTACTCCATACTAAAGTTGATTCACATGAATGATTAAAACATTTTAAGTTTGGAGTTTCGAGAGTGTAGAGGACCATCAAAAGAAGTAAAGGCTAAGAGAAGGAGTGTTGATAGATCAACTTTCTTGCTGGACTGCAAAAGATACAGGCTCTCAAAGGCATAACTATGAAACCCATTAAATTTCCAAGTATTGCGACATTTCTTTATCAATTGGAAATATGGAAAAGTTTCAATTTACCATGTTTAATATTTTTCATCTATGCATTGAATCTTAATTGTGTATTCTCTATATTCTATATGATTTTTAGACCTAATTTAAAAATTTTCAAAAATAAAAAAAATGAGGAAAACACATCAAACGAGTCATTAAAAAACCTTTTAAAAATAATAAAAATTTATGGGATGCATATTAGTTAAATATGATATTTTTAAGTGTTTAAAACATTAGATTTAATTTCTATAACTTTCTTAGGATTTCAAAACCCATTTAGTATTTTTAAAAATTAGAAAACTAAGTTTTTGAGTAAAATTTACATTTTTTACTATATAGAAATAATTAAAATAGCTTAAAATAATTTTAAAATTTGAGAGCATAGAAAAAAATAATGACTCTATTTTTGTGATTTTATGAAATTTCTATAATATAATAAATAATTGAAATCAAAATTTTAAGTTAAAAGTATACACTTAAATTGTTGAAGCAAGAATATGTAGTTATTTCTCTAGCGCTATTGTGTGTTCACATTAGAACTAAAGGGTTGGAAAATTTTGAAGTGAGTCATACAATGTATTAGAAGTTATTATTCATAAATAAATAATATCAAAATACTCTAACTATTTTAAACATTTCATGTGGTTATCTAAAATTTATTCTTGAAAGACGTAAAACCAATGGCATGAGGATAAGCATCAACACTGTAAAATAAGTACTTCAAATTAGTTGATTTCAATTGTTGAGCATTATAGTGAGAAAGAGAGGAGAGCTAATAGAATAAATTATTAATTACGAGAAAAATATTGGGTTTAAAAATGAGTTTTGTGTGTGAATGTGCAATAGTGAGAAAGGAGATTGTCTTTACAATGTTTATTATTTAATTTAGGGAATGAAGGGAAGAAAATTTTTATCAATATTTTAAATGAACTAATTGTTTAATTATAAAGGCGCAATCGTGAGATATTCTTTATGGAGAGGGGAAACGCTTTCAAAGGGCATTAAAACTTATGGGTTTTATGAATATTAGGCTAATTTCTTTGAATGTCTTGCTCTTAAATAAAAGGAATTAAATCATAAAGGTGGAGAAAGAAATTTAAAAAAGAACTTAAACTATGTACGACTGTAGATCCAGTGGATCTATACTCTAAAACAAACTTTCTCAAAGTCAAACAAAATACAATTCTTGGATAAATCGTCGCAATGTGACATGGGAAAATTATGAGGAGCCGCCCATCAAAGATGGGAGGAAGCCTTAGCTAGCTTAGAATTAGAATTTTAGTCCCTACCTAGAGACTTAGATGTGAGTGGAGAGTGATGTCAATGGAAATTGAGTAAGTTTACTTAGTTTCTAGACATTCTGCAATGTTAGGTAGACTATCGTGGTAATTGATAACAAAAGCTTGGAAGGTTAGTTAGAGTGAGCAATATTAGTAAGAAATTCCATTTATTGAGTGCAATAACTCTTACGAGTTGGCTTGAAAACATGGCTTAAAGTGGCTTTTAATCTTTGGATGGTCATTTTTTGGTGCGTTTGTTGGGAGTTAAGTGCACTTGAATGGGTGGCAAATCTCCTTTGCATTTAAATCCTAGGTACATTTTTGTGAAAATTAATGAGCGAATACGAAGTCTCTTTATTCAGGGACTATTTTTTGAATCGCCCCAACATTACCAAATACAAGTATTAGATTGGGCAAGAGATACAGAGTTAGTTGAAGGGGGCAAATATTTTGGCCCAAAATCAATGGTAGACATTGATAATCAATTATTCTCTTGGAGTTGGGGGTATAATGACTGCACACAAACCCTTGTTCTTTTAGTGGCACATTTTGGGTTGGTAGATGAAATTGAGATAAATATGATTAGCATGTCCTACCACTTTGATTAGTATTATTAGACAGCCTATCGAACTTTTAGAAGGGTTGAGTGGTCTGATGTGTTGCCTTGGATTCATGTATCTAGAGACTTGAATGTTACTTTTCATACAAAAGATGTGCAAGAGATTGTGAAAATTTTAGATTTGATTCCTAGCAGGAGGAGAAACTTGCTTATGGCGAAGTAGACCCAAAATTACCGACTATTCTTAAGCTATTAGGTGCATATGTAGCCACAAAAACCCTTACTTTAGTTCTTTAGTGAAAATGCATAAGTTAGAAGAAATTGCAAAGTATGGCATTAGTAGGTACTACATTAGTTATGGATGAATTTTGAGGAGGAAAAAATAACAAAATGAAGGTCAAGACCAACGAGCAACAGAATGAGTAGCTCGGCAAGAAGCTTGGTTATTAGAGAGATTAGAAAGGGTGAATGCATTGTTGAACCTAGGAATAGATGCTATGCCCAGTTCAAATGAGGAGCCTATTGGTCCTAACATATCATTTGATAGAACATCATCAAAGAAAGCAAAGTAAAATTGTATCAGTGGGACTGAGTGGTCTCAAGTACAGATAGTCGCACTAGGGAAAAGAGTAGACAAAGTACTAGAACCATAGAAAGTGAAGCTAATGCTGTAGTAGGGAGTAATGAACCCTCTATTGATTGGGACTTAGAGCCCAATTTTAGTTTAAACCAACTATTTAAGGAATCAATAGAAATTTTGTAGATAGAGTGTCGAGATTATGATCCTTATTTAGAATTTCTTATCAAGGAGAATCATTGCAAGACATGCTTGACCTAGGGTTAAAATCCATATATAAGGAAGCCAAAGAACCTATGTGGTTTGATATCACTCAATATTTTGGACTAGGGTTACTATTTAAAGAAACAATGGCTTGTAACCTTGTAAGGTTAGCCGACTTCACCCAATTTGGAGCCTTGTGGGATGAAGATCTCAATGCACATATGCAAAGGTTTGAAATGACTTGCATAGAAAATGAGAGCATTCCTAGAAAAAAATCATTTACTCAATAAAAACATAAGCTGCTAATTCACAATAGCCTTCAAGTAGCTTGACTTCAAACCCACCTAGATCAAATATCTGGTGTAGTAAGTGTCATGATTATGGTCATGTGGCTATTGAATGCCCAACACCTTCAAGATTAATGCCTGATCATCCTTCATTATGTACTTTTGGCCTTAAAATAAGGCATTTAGACACAAATTATTGGCATAAGATTGACCAATAGCAACAACAGGCTTGTGCGATGCAAACAAATTATAATTATATGGATCGCAATAATACTACTTATGAGATTGGGCCACCCATCAACCTTTCAGGCCCTGTGGATTGCCTACCCAAGGCAGACCTCTAGTGCCTCAAGACAATTATAATAGTGATGTAAACCAAGGAAGAAATTATCCTTTTAGGAGATATACTAGTAATTTTTATAATATAATGGGACAGAGTGGACAATAGAGGCTAAGGGATCACTAATTTGTTATGGATGTCAGCAAAGAAGGTCATATAGCTATGTATTTCCCGAATGCATGAAAAAAATCAAGACAATACTCCTCTCTGTAGGAGGTGTAGTGGCAAGGCGCATTATGAAGAGAATTGCCCTAAGAGGGATGATACCAAGACCAACGACAAAGGAAAACAACCCTCCACCGATCCTTCAACATTTGTTACAAATTTAGTAAAAGTAGAAACAAAAAGGCAAGAGATTGGAGTCAAGTCTAAATTCCTACCTCATGGGGTGACCTTTAAGGCCGACCCCATGGTTGGTGTTGTTACTAGAGCTTGAAAGTAGCAATAAAAGGAGCAAGATCTAGAGGAAGAAATTCTACACTTAAAAGGAGTTTCAAAGGATAAATCTAAGGATGTAGATCCTACTATAGAGCTACTTGAATCAAACTCTTCTCAACACTCTTTTGATCATCCGTTATTGCATGTAGCCATAGCAAATCCTAAGATTCAAGTAGGGATAGTTCCTTTTCCTGAAAGATTGGTACCTCCAAAATGAAGGGAAGTAAATAGCAAGTGGAAAAGGTAGACAAGGCTTATGATCTTTGGGAAGCACTGGAGGAGGTACATTTAACAATTAAGCTTATCAATTGCTTGAAATAGCACCTACATGCCAAAGGCAACTTTATCCTAAGCTAGTTTGGTGCAGAAGTAAAAGGATAGAGACTAAAGCTTCTAAAGTAAGCACAAATGTATCCAAAAGCAGAACAACTAAGGAGGTAAAATAGTGGATCTATTTGTGGATCCAAGAGCACTCATTATAGCCACTATCATCAATGGGCACTTGTTAAATGAAGTACAGTTGGATGGTGGTTCAACAACGTCAATTTAATGATAAAAAACAATGCAAGAATTAGGGTTGAAGAATCTAAAACCTACCTATATAGTTTTACATGTGGTTGATCAAAGGAAAGTGACTACTTTGGGGTTACTTCACAATTGAAATTTGTAATTGTTGTACTAGAATTTCATGTGAATTACTTGGTAGTTAGCTCATCAATGAATATCTCTTCATATTCTATGTTGCTAGGTCGACCTTGGTTATACCAGCAAGATGCACTTAGTATTGATATAAAGGTTCAATTGTGATTGGTTCTCAAAATGATAGGGTCAAGATACAAGTTATTGCAAAGGGGGTTTTGAGAGAGTCAAGAGATGAAGCAATTTGCAAGATGGATGGAAAATCCAAGAGTGAGTTCTATGGTTTGGAATTAGAGAGGACCAATAATAAAGGACCTTATGCTTGGTTATCTAAAGCACAATGACCAATAAGAGCAGAAAAAGTAGAGGTGAATACTATATATGGACCTAACAAAGTAGAAAATGTGGGTATTGGTGAATATACTATTGATTTCTAATAAAAAAATGACTTTAATAGTGATATTGTTCACTGGTTATCCACATCAGAAGATACAACCCTATACTATTTAATTATTTCAGCAGGGGAAGATAAACATGCAATCTATAAATTCAACGATTTGAATGATTCATTCGCATGTCTTGGATTTCATGAAAATAAGGAGAAAAGTGATCTTGGGGATGCATTTTTTGCATAAAACAAGTTAGAAATCCTTTTCATTTTGAGGCTTTAAGAGAGGAGGAGGAGGAGAGGCAAGAACATCAAACCTAGATGAAATTTCAACAAGCTCCTCGACAACTATGGAGAAAATTGGAACTCTTGAGGATGATAATGATGAAATAGAGAAGAGTTTAGTTACTAAATTTTCTTATGAGGTAGATGCTTTTCCTTTTAGGTTTGAACAACTTTTCATTGTAGCTAAAAGGACTTGTTGTCATTAGTTGGAAAATAGGAAAAGAGATAGGAGAAATAGGAATAGTTGCAAACCTTTACAACGGCTATTATATGATGATAAGGATGACCCATCTCTAGCCTTGAATAGATTCATGCGCACCTTTATTGAATGCTAGGGTAGTTATAACCAAATAATTAGAGAATTAAATGAGACATTGGAAATAGAATGTCAGGTAGTAGTGTGACTACTGTGAATGAAGCGATGAAGAAAATTGTTGAGCTACAAAAAGAGAAGTCGGAATTCCAATTTAGGGATAGGTGATATCTAGAAGAAATTTCACTTCTAGAGATGTACTTAGAAGAGCAATAATCTAAATTAAATAGTGATGTGCAAAAAACAGAACAAATATCGCCTATTCTTAGGAAATACTCAATTGAATGTGAGCAAATGAATGACTTTTAAAAACAAGGCAAATCCTTGTCTACTTTTGGATGTGGATTGCAAATAAAAAATCCTAAATCCACTCCTTGGTTATATCATTCCTTTAAGCATTGTATGGGCAATAAGCAAAAGACATAACATTATTTTGATGGATAGCTACTAGGATATCATAGAAGCCAATTGAAATCAATCAAGGCTCACTTGCAAAATATGTGTGAGTCATGTTACCCCATCCTAGAGAAAGAGTAATGGATTTTTTTGTTTATGGGGATGGAGTTGAACAATAGCTTAGATCATTTGAACCTTTGGTACCTAATAACTTCCTAGAGCTAAAATGGGTCACACACAATCTTGGTTGATGAATTTAAGGAGAGGAATATGAGGATTTGCACTCATTAATGCTCAATCTTAGCAACAATAATCCATCGTCTTGGAATTCAAATGAGCAAGCATGTTTGAAAAAGAATAATATAATCGTATGATGTTATTATTGAATACTACATTCTCAATTTCCATGTGATCAAGAGCAAATTCCCCATAAAATTGGTTCTATAAACACCACACTCATAGTAGTAAAGGTCAATAGGGATTTAAAGACTACTTGGGATTTCTTGAGTAAAAAGCAAGGATGATATACTAGAAAGTCTTTGCCTAATATATTCAATGTCTTATAAGATAGAAATGGCTAATGATACTCAAGATAGCCTAGCTATTGTACCTTATTGGGGTTCTATCCTTGGTACATTCTATGAATGCGGGAGAAGAATAACTAGAATTGAGCGCCATGCATAATCTTCTTGAAAATGTTTCAATGGAAATATTAGAAGATATGTGCATCTATGTTCAAGCCTTGAAAAATAGCCTCTGTATATGTTGAAGAGCCTAAGGTGGAAGTAATTAAAATAGAAAATTATAACCCCACGATTAAGAAATACTTGAAGAAGTATTACGAGCACATATTGAGGGACTTACTTGGTCTTATACTGACCTTAAGGGTATCAAAGCTAAACTCTATTAGCATTTTATTGATTTGGAACTAGGCACAAAAACTGTATGCCAACATCAATGAAGAACAAATCTTGTGTATGTGGAATTGGTGAAAGCTAAGATTGCTGGCTACTTGACGTGGGATTTATATATCCCATTACATATAGTGAATGGGTATCTCCTATCATGTGGTACCAAAAAAGAATAGCAAGAAATTCTACATTTGTGTTGATTATAGAAAGCTTAATAATAAAACACGAAAAGATAATTTTCCTCTGTATTTACAGAATAGGTACTTGACAAAGTCGAAAGTCATCAGCTATATTCTTTTATGGATGGGTTTAGTGGCTACAATCAATTGTTGATTCATCTTGAAGAGATCAATCTAAAACTACTTTTACTATTGAATGGGGCACATTTTCTTACAAAGTGATGCCTTTTGGTTTTTGCAATGCACCCACAATGTTCCAAAGGGTTATGATTGCAACCTATCAAGATTTTATGCAACAGTTTGGATGGAAGTTTTCCTAGATGACTTTTGTGTCTATGGGACAGTAAAAGAACTGCATCATTTATTGGCACAAATATTTGAATGCAGTGACAAATTAGGTATCTCCTTGAACCATGATAAGTGTGTTTTTGGAGTACCAAAAGGAACATGTATTTCCATGGATCTTGCTAAAATTGCCAAGATTTTTGCACTTCCACCACCAATAGATCTTAAACAACTTTGAAGATTTTTAAGATACTTGAATTATTATCAACGATTTATTTTTAGAGTTTGCAAAGGTGGCATCGACTTTAACAAACTTGTTGATTGAGGAAGGATACCCCTTTCAATTTGGGATGTTGCCTGTTAGTAAGCATTTGAATTCCTTAAGCAAAAGTTGACTAAAGGACCGGTGTTACCACCCCTAGACTAGATGAAGTAATTTCACATTCATGCAGATGCATCTATACATGCTATAGGGGTTTTTATATCAAGCAGACGACAATAAGGTGGATCATTTGATCTAGTATGCAAGAAAATTTAAGTGATGCAGAAAGGAATTACGAGAAAGAATTCTTATCAATGGTATTTTTAGTGGAGAAATTTTGTCATTATTTATTAGGATTCACTATTTATGTTGATCATGAAGCCTTAAAGTATTTGCTTAACAAAGAAGAGTTTTTGGGTGACTGATTTTCAAATAGTCACTTGTCCAGATAAAGCATATGTTCTAGCAGATCATCTTTCACAATTATTAACATCTAATAAGGAAGAGGATGTGGAGGATGATTTGCTTGATGTATCACTTTTTACTGTGGAGATGCAAGTTCCATGGTATGTCGATATTGCTAGATTTTAACTAAAACGGTTGCTTCTCATAGGTGAGATTGGTATGAGTGTATGTATGACACATTATGGTCCTATAGAACCACCTACAAGGTGAAAGTGCAAAATACACTATTCAACTTAGATTATGGAACTAATGCTATTTTTCCTATTGAGTAGGAGTTACCTACTTTGCGAGTAGCCCTATCATTACGGTTAGGAGAAATTGAATCGTTGAAACAATGTAGAAACACTGAAAAGCTTGGCATGATCAAAATGTCAAAGTAAGAGAGTTTAAAGAGGGCAATTTAGTTTTACTTTATGACAACTATTATTACAATTTTTGGGGAAATTTAAAACTTGTTGGTTAGGAACTTTTAAGGTTATGAATGATAATGATAATGGATCTATAGATGTACAAGAGATTAATGCTGAGAATGAGATCTTTAGGGTCAATGGCCTATGACTTAAGATTTTGTGACTTAGGGTTAGCTAGATACAATTAGGTTTGTGGTTATCATAATCTTGATCTAATTTGAAATTTGGATTTTCTTTTCTTATTGGGGGGAGGAGGGGGCAGATTATTTCTTAATAGGCTGTAGATATGGATATCTTATGTATGGATGGGATCAATCCTTGCCTCGATGCCAATAGTTCTCACCCTATATATGTGGAACCTTACATTATTCCTTGATTTTAGTCGATAGGTTTTTGTATGCTCTGAGGGGTGAGATGTATTGTGGTGTACATTTTGTGGTCATCTTTTGTTTGCAATACCATACCCAATTTAGTTGCCGACCATGTCAATGACACCTACATGTGCATGCGCAGCTCTTGTGTTGGCAATGTCACACTTGCTTTCAATTTTATGGCACCACAACCATGCAAGAAGCTCATGTAGATGATTTTGGTCTTCATTTTTTGTTTGTCTTAGAGGAGTTTAGAGAGTGCAAAGACTTTCACTTAAATTTATTGTTCTTTTAGGTTGATAGTGTCTATTTTCTTTGATTTTCAACTAAAAGAAATAGAAAAAGAAAACAACAACAAAAGAAAAAAAAGTTTAAAATACTACAACTATAAACCACATCATGCTTTGTTCATATCTTTGTTATTATTAGTTTCTCACACACTATAGCCTAGTTAGTTTTCACATAGCAAGGTAATTAGTTGCACGCGTAGTTAGGTGATCCTTATAGTGCAAGGGGACTTGCAATACTTCCGTTTACATAAGTAGGTGTGTTTATATACCAAAATAGTACCAAGGTGACACAACATGCATTCTCGATAACTCTAACGTGTTAATAGTATTGTGGTTAGTTTGTGTTTTACGCCCAAATTTAGTTCTCCTTTTGATTTGGGAGTTCTTCCATGCTTCTATCAACACACTTTGGAGTTACCATGCTAGTATCTATATACAGGTTGTGTCATGCTTAACCTATACGTGCTTGTTTGAAATGAAGAAAAATAATGAAAATATAAATTGATTGGAATAATGTAGAGTTCAAGAAAATGAAATTTATTTAAAAAATAAATGCAAGAATATATAAAAGATTAAGTATACATGAAAAATCCACCCACATGGGAAAGGATATTAGCATTAAGAAGTACTCTCAGGGGGTGGTGTGTGTGCATGACTTGGTGGATTTTGTTGTACGTGGTGATTGATTGGAAATCTAATAGAGTTTCTTCCCTTCTCTTTATCTCTCCTTTTAGTGATGTAGGGTAGCTAGGCAACAAAATTCTCTCCATGAAATTTTGACTAGGGGTAGCATGGATGAGAGATGCTCAGCGGGTAGGTATCTTTGTCTTTCATTTGCCTAGGTAGGGTGACTGATATCATGTGCTTGATTAGATTCCTTGAGCGAAGCTATTGAGTTGAAATGTTTGAATGAATGTTCAACTTAGGGATAAATTCCTGGTCTCCTAGTCATTCCCTATCAGCATAGGCAAGGGATCCCAGACCTGAATAAAGTAAAATTAAGTTTGGGAGTATATTTATTTATTCTTGTAGAAATAAGAAAAAAAAGAAATATAGAAATTAAAAAAAACATTAAAGAATGAAGGGCTTTAAAAAAACCAAAACAAGATAACTATCACCTCTGAGGCCCTAGTAGGTTGTAGGGATTTTCTTGATTGACGAATGCCGTCGTGTAGCATATGATGCCTTGCATCTCCTTGGGGTGGGACCTTTTGGGATGGTGAATAACTATATATACTCTTTTGAATATATGATTTTAAATAAAAAACAAAAGAAAATTAAAAAAATGTGACCTGAAGAGATATTGTATGTCTTTCTCACATATGGATCATCATTCTTGATCACAACCAATTGTATGCTAGAGTTTCTTGATTATTAATGCAATATGACAATGGGTGCCATGATTCATATCTGTATCTATGTCTTATTTCTAGCATATACTATGATTTCTATCTCTGATTTGCCATTATGAGTGTTGGAGATTGTAGTTCTATGTTTTTATGCCATTATTTCCGAGTTTCTTACTAATTGCTTGATAAGGTATTAGGTATTTTCTACACTGTTTGATAAGCAATTTACTCTATTCTTGTATGAGGCAATTTAGTCATATTATGCATTTAGCATAGATTTGGGACTGCAACATATTCTTTGCAAGCCACAGATGGTTTAGAAATATATTCAAGTACGACCTAGGTAGAAGTAGAGGAAATGAGTCAGATTATAACTATTGGATGTGCAATTTGAATCATTGAGGATAATTTCATGGTATGAGTAGTAGAGTTTGCAATTTCTTTGCCCCATTGTATGATAGAGAGATAAACATATTTTTAGGGTAGAGAGAGTTGCATTTCCAAATATAATCTTGACAAAGAAAAACAAATAGTAACTTAATATGTAAAACAACTCAGACTGGCACATTATCAAAATGAAGCTTGGTTCTCCTACCTTGTGCAGTAAGGTATAATTGGTTACACATTTTTCTATGACCAAAGGTGGGGATCGAAGTTGCAATGTCCTTCTTTATGGTGGGAAAGCTCATAATATTCGAAGATATATGTGATTATATTTGATGATATTTGATGATGCATGAATAAGAATCAATGATACTCAATTAGCTCAACATACACCTATTATTTACATTGACTAAGGGGGGATGAATTATAATGTTAAAGTGGTAAAGTTTAAAGAATTTTAGAAAGGAAAAAAAACAAGAAAATGTAAATGAGGGAGAGGTCATTGAGAATGGGGTGGTGTGATCTTCTTGGAGAGGAGCACCTATCTATCCCTAGTAGAGGGGGGGAGATTGAATCAGTGCTACAGAGAGGTTGCAATATTGGTGGGGAGGCCTATCATAGCCATTGCCATTTCCTTCATCGCCTACTCACTAGTTGCCATCCTATCGTAGCCATCTTCATCAACAATATCACTTATTAGTCAGGTCATCATCACCCTCTTCCACCATTGCTTTAGGCATTTACTCATGATTCAAAATTGATTCTCATTTCTCAATTATTCTTTCATTAAGGTGACAACATTTCTAGGAAATTTGACCTCATGGTGACCATATCTGTGGAGCAGACGATGTTTAGATTCTTTCAATAAGGCCTTCTTTTAAACCTTAGAGGCTTATAATATAAATCTTAGTCCTTCATACTAAAGTCAATTCACACAAATGATTAAAATATCTTAAGTCTGGAGTTTTGAGAGTGTAGAGGACCATCAAAAGGAGTGAAAGCTGAGAGGAGTGTTGGTAGATCAACTTTCTTGCTTGACTGCAAAAGATACAAGCTCTCAAAGGCGTAACTACGAAACCCATCAAATTTCCAAATAAGCACAACATTTCTTTATCAATTAAGAATATGGGAAAGTTTTAATTTACCATGCTTAATATTTTTAATCTATGCATTGAATCTTGATTGTGTATTCTCTATATTCTATATGATTTTTTTACCTAGTTTGAAAATCTTTAAAAATTAAAAAAATTAGAAAAACGCATCGAATTAGTCATAAAAAGACCTTTATGAACAATTACAGAATGCATATTAGTTAACTTTGACATTTTTTAGTATTTAAAATTTTAAATTAAATATTTGAAAATTATCTTAAAAGTTTTAAAATCCATTTATTATTTAAATTTTTTTAGAAAACTAAGTTTTAAAGTAAAAATTGCACTTTTTACTATATACAAATAATGAAAATGGCTTAAAATTAGTTGAAAATTTGCGAGCATAGGAAAAAATATGAATTTACTTTTTAATGATTTTATTAGATCCTTATAAAAGAATAAAGAATTGAATTCAAAGTTTTAATTCAAATTACGCACTTAAATTGTTGAAGCAAGAACATTTAGTTATTTCTTTAGTCTTATTGTGCATTCCCATTAGAAGTAAAGGATTGGGAAAGTTTGAAGGGAGTCATACACTTTATTAGAGGATTTTATTCATAAATAAATAAGAGCAAAATACTGAAATAATCTAAAACACCTTATGTGGTTATTTGAAATTTATTTGTGAAAGACGAATTAGTGGCATGAGGGTCAACCTTAGCATTGAGAAAGAAGTATTGCAAATTAATTTATTTCAATTATTGAGCATTGTAGTGAGAAAGAGAGGAGGGCCAATAGAATAAATTATTAATTAAGGAAAAATTTGGGTTTAAAAATGAATTCTGTATGTGTGTCTTTACTTTGTTTGCTATTTAATTTAGGGAATGAAGGGAAGAACATTTCTATCAAGATTTTAAATGAACTAATTATTTAATTATTAAAGGCGTAATGCTGAGACATTCTTTATGGAGAGAGGTAATGTTTTCAAAGGACATTAAACCTAATGGGTTTTATGAATGTTAGGTTGATTTCTTAGAATGCTTTACTCTTTTAAAAAAGGAACTGAATTATAAAGGTGGAGAAAGAAATTTAAAAAGAAACTTAAATGGTGTACAACTGTAGATCCAGTGATCCATACTCTAAAACAAACTTTCTCAAAGTCAAATCCCAGGGGGTTCACTATAGATGTTGTATGGTATCACGTGAGTGTAAGGGAGGGGGGTTTTTGGAAGGGGACACTTAAGCATATACATTAGAGGTAGACCCCTCTTAATTTCCTATATTGAACTTAATTTTAAGGAGGGGATAGAGGGAAAAAAGAAGGGGGGGATGCATTTGATCATCTCTCTCCATAGATTGGTTTCTCCATGGCATACAAGAGACCTTGACAAGTAAGGTTAAAACCCTAAACCCTCATGTAGTAGGGTTATTGAATTAATCATAGTGTGGGAGGTGGGGGGGGGGGGGGGGGGGAGTTGCCACTCTCCCATGGTTTTGGTAGAGAGATTCAACTCCCCTTCTTCCAAAGAGAGCTTGGTGTTCGCTTGCTATAGTCACTTTAAGTATAAAGGGGTTTGATTCCCCTACTCTCTCTCCTCATGTGGTAAGGGGGCACGAGCACTCAAAAACATTGGGACACATACTTCGATGGTATCCATGTGCCACTACATAAATCACTTTGTGATATGACTATTTTGATACTTTTATTGCTTAGGATAATTCCAACTTTTAAAAAGAAAGTTAGTATATGTTCTATGAAGACTTACATTTAAGAAAGGGGATACATAAAAAGTCATACATGTATATATCTTATAAGCTTAAATAGGGAGATATATTAGTCTTACAAGCTTCATAAATAAGGGTTTTTTTAGAAGTCCTTGCACGTAGGTGACATGTCTTCTTTACTAGAGTGAACCCCTCATGAGTCAAACAAAGTACAATTCTCGGATAAATTGTTCCAATGTGATAGGAGCAATTTATGAGGAACCTATTAGACTTCAAACTCATCTTTCTATCTTTGGTATGACTATACCTGACACTTGAGTTTTCTAGATGTACTACATGATACAAAAATTAAATAAGTCGGTGCTTAGGACTTAGTTGTTTTGGTGTGAATGGTCCTTGAGATCTTAGGTTGTAAACAATCATTTCAGTTATGTGCTAATGATAATGAAAGACATGAGTGAGAGCTCTCAACTCCTCATTGTGTTAGCTCCAACCCTTCTTTAGCTTTAAAACATGGAATCAGAGCACCCATGACTGGGCTATGTGGAGTGCATGCACGAAGAAGACCTGAAGAATGACGTCCAGTGTTTGCAGAGTGAAAGGGCTGACTGATTGTCATTGTCTATGATACAAGGTATGCATTGTGGTATCCTACTTGCCATTGGTCAAGAAGCATTTGTGACTTTGTTGGAGCCTTTGGGAGGCCTTATTAAGCATCATAAAGTGTACATTTGCCATCATCAAGACCACGATCAGCTACTGTAAACAAATAGCGTGTTTGCGCTTGCTGATCAGGCTGAAGGCATTGGCTGCATACTGAGGCACAAAGCATCATATGAGTTATATTGAGCATGCATCTACTCCTTGGAAGGTAGTTAATGGTCTTTGGATGATACAACATGTGGATAAGCTTATCTATGAGCTGTGACAGTTGAATGCATATCTTGAAAATAGTCCAGGCGTGGTGTGAATAGTGACAAGGCAGCACATACATGACTCTTGTTGATGCACCAAAGCTATATGACATGTACTTTGGCTACAACTGAAGCTTGGCCATACACTGGAAGTCATATGTATTGGTTTGAATGTCTTGGAGCTGAAGATTACTGATCAAATGCACTCAGATTTGAAGCATTTTACTTGGCTGAAAACTGTCAAATTTGTGGGTTGCATGTATCTCTTGACTTTTGAAGAGAATTAGATGACTTTGGTTAGCTCCAGGTACTTGATGACTTGAGTTTTGTCTTTCAAATGCATTGAGCAATGAGAAGGGATTTGATGCAAATGTTTGGAGCTAAAGAAAATGGTTTGACATGGTCTTGAATGTCAATGAAAAGTGAATGAATAGTAAATGCTTTGTATGCCACTACATCTCGGAACACATGACACTCTTGGATGTTGTCAAGCTCATGTATTGACTCCCATGTATGGTGGCATATGCATGTGACAGTGTGAGGAGTTTTGTGGATTGAAATACATTGTGATTGAATGGTCTTGGTTGACTAAAATTTGCAGGTAGAATATTCTACACTTGTACTTGCAGTACATGATGTACTCAGTGTCAGACTGTCATGTTTGGAACCCCATATGTAGAGATAGATCTTTAAACTGTTGTAAGTGTTCTTGGGGCACGTACCCTCTATGTTGAGCTCAAAGAGGAGCTGTTGTTTACTGTTATTTTTCAGCCTACAGATTGCTTGTCTGTACATGAACAGATTGCCCAAATACATGTTGGTTTTGCATTGAATGTAGTTCGTACATGTAGGCAGCAATACTTAGATGATTGCCAAGTGTCAAGAGGTGTATGTACCATTGTTTTTCAGGTTGAAATACTAACTGTCTGAGCACATAGAGTGCTGAAAACTATCATAAACATTTGCAGGCCGAAATTGAATTGTCAGGTAGATTTTGTCTTGAGGTAGTCAAGCAGAGCATACAACATGGCAAATGCTGATAGGACAGACAATATTACCCAGATTGTGGGGGAGAAATTGGACAGCCATAATTATGCCATATGGAAGTTCCACATGGAGAACTTCTTAATCGAGAAAGGATATTGGGAGTTGGTGCTGGAGTAGAAGCCGAACCTAAGCTCCCAGAGAGACCTACATGTGATCAAAGGCGACTACACCGAGCTTGGACAAAAAGAGCTCACAAGGTGTTGCATTGGCTGTCTCTATGTATATTAGATGCCATGGTAATGCAGACAATGAACTATAGCTCTCCTAAGGATGCTTGGGACATCCTGGTCAAGTACTATGGCACAACCACAAGTGCCAGAAAGATCCAGTTAAAGCAAAAATTTAACAACATGGAGAGAAAGAGCAGATCTATACAGGATTATGTCACGAAGATCAATACCATTGCAGATCAATTGGCATCTGTTGGATCACACGTTGAAGATGAAGATATGGTTGCTATGACTTTGAATGACTTGGGGCCTGAGTATAAGTCTTCTAATACTTCTATGTGTCTATGCGGGATGAAATGTCTGATTTCAATGAGATGGTTGCATTGCTTATCCATGAGGAGGTTAAACTTGGCTTGGCTATAGGGCCAAGTAGTTCCAAAAGCAAGGATGCATTCTTTTATTCCAATCAACGCGGCCATGGCAGCCGTGGTAAAGGCTATGGTTCTGGTAGAGGAGGCCAGCAGCAAAATGCATCCTATGGCAATAACAACCATCAGGTATCGAATGCAAGAGGTGGTGGAAAATTTAGAGGCAAGGGGAGATCTAGCCCTAGAGGCAGAGGCTCCTGGTAGCAACAACGTCCATTTGACAATCCGAATAAGAATAAGGATTGTCATTACTGCAGGAAGTATGGTCATATTGCCAAGGACTACTGGAAGAAGCAAGGCAATCAGAAGGGCAAATAGCATGGACATTTTGCTACGTCCAGTTAGGCAGATGATGCTTTAGGAGATAGATTGTTTGCCATGTAGTATGTGAAAGATAGGGCTGCTAAAAAGTCCACTGATGATGCAGTATGGTACATTGATTCAGGGGCATCAAACCACATGACTCCTCATGGCGATTGGTTCACTAACATGGTAGCTGAAAGACATGGCTATGTATGCACAGGTGATGACACACAGCATAGCATTGAGCATAAAGGCAAAGTGCCTATTGTGGTTCATGATGGCAGAAAGAAAAATTTGCATGATGTATTGCATGTCCCATTGATAATGAAGAACTTACTGTTTGTCAGAGCAGAACTTGCGGGTTAGGTTCAATAAGCATGGATGCTTTATTGTGTTGGGGTAAAGGCGCCTCCGTCGTGCCGCCCCGTGTATTACTACACTGACAGTACCCGCCACTGCACACTGCAGGTGGGGGGCGCCCATCACGTCACTTTATTCTTTACATTCATTTTTTAGTGACTAGTAAATAAAGGAAGGCCCAGTCACACATTGTGACTGTTGGAGTTCCCATTTCTTGTCTCTCTCTTTCTTGCTTTTGCTCTCCCGCCATAGCTCGTGTGCAAGCTTCGATCCTTGTCACCTTTTAACTGGTATCAGAGCTTGGCTTCCTCTTGCTCGAGCTCGACTCGGTGCTTCTCTACCTTTGCATTGACTCCCTTCACACATTGGATCTCCATCCCGGCAGCCATATCCGATCTCCCCGAGCTCCCGTCACTCCCCGGCTTCCTGAGCACCTTCCCGGCCTATTGAGGCACCTTCAAGGCATTGATACTAAGGTATTTGATCATTCTTTCAGGGTTTTATTTCAGTCTACAGGTTGCAAACAGCAAGGGCAGCCATGGCTTCAAACCCTTGAAGCTTATTCCCCTCATATTGTGCCTTACACCTTATCAAGGCTCAAAGAGGCTTGTCATAGGCCTTTGATAGACCCTTCTTGAACCCTCCATTAACCCCTTTTCAGCCCATGTGGAGGAGCAGCAAGTTCAACACCAACAGGGCAGATTGCACCATTTTTTCCAGGCTGTTAGCACTCGTCTACTTCAGCTCCACACTTGGCCATTGCTTCTTGCTCTCTACCTTGATCAAGAGGGCTATAGACTTCATGTTTGATGTCATTCAAGCTTTGGGCATTGGTCTTGATCATTCGGGGTTGATTTCTTCAGATTTGGGACTGTCATAAACTGTCATAATAGGCTGAAAATAGGGCAGCACCATTGGCATTAGCATTTGTTGCTTATACTCCATTCCGGTTGTGTTATTTGATGCCCGTATGCGGTCTACATGATGCCTAGTGCCTTGGGAATGTATGCACATGATTATGCCATGATTTTGGCCTGAAATATTGGCTGATTTGGGACTGTTATTTACTATTATACAGTGCTGGAAACAGGGCAGCCACACTTGGCATTGGCATTTTATGCTTATACTCTACTCCGGTTACCTTGTTTGATGCCCATATGCAGTCTACATGATGCCTAATGTCTTGGGAATGTATGCATTCGATTTGCCCATGATTTGGCATTGTTTTTGGGCTGGAAATTGATAGTTTTGGACTGTTTAGAGCTACTGTATATGAGTGGGCTGAAGCTCATTTGTCACATGTATTGCTTCTCTATCGATACCGGATGTATGCTATGGGTTATGTCATGATGTATTACACTTTGGGGATCGACTTCGAACTCATGATCGTGATTCCGGAATGCTTTTGAGCATCGCATTTGCTCCATTGTTATTGGTTTGTCATTGGCAGTTTGGTCGACTTGATTGGCATTTGGGCCGCTTATGCCTATTGTCTGTACTTGACGGATAAGCTCTATGCATTACATGCTTTGGTCCATGGTTGATGCCTCTTAGTTCGTCCATGCTTGACAGATATTTTGGAGCTCCGATTTGGATGTTTTGAGCACTTCCGACTCACAGGGATATTGACTTTGTCTTGCTACTGGATGTATTGACTTGACAGAGATCTTGCCATTGGGATTATGTCTTGCTTAGTAGTTGCTACATCAGTTGCTTCATGTATGTCATGCTCTTGGGAAGCGTACGACGCATTGACTTGGTCACTTGTCACTGGTACTTTGTCTTGGGTTGCTTGAGCCCTTAACTTGATTGTACACCTTTTGTGCCAGTGGGAGCATCTTGCATGCTTACTTGACCTTGAGCAGGGATTACATGCTATTGGAGCAATCTATGTCATTGAGCAGTTATGGATGTATTGAGACTTTGGGATTATACTCCGACAATTGGATGTTGCATTGAGTATATGTCTTGGTTCACAGGATGCTTATGAGCTGAGTCTCAATTTTGGATCCGCTTTCTTTTGAGCAGATACCTATTTGTGTCAGGTTTTGGCAGTTGGTTCTACATTTTGCCTAGATTGTCTGGGGTGTGCCTCTTACTGGCAGATGCTATTTGACATCTCTCGGTGTTATGCTCATGTATTTTCCCTGTCATTTAGCTTTGTTTTGTCCTCTTTATGCCGGCTTTGGACCTAGCATTGTTTAGTTGACATTAGATCCAGTTTTGGGACAGTTTGCTCTCATTATTGCAATTCTGAAATTTATTACAGCAAGCATTTATTGGTGGACTGAGAAGTATTTTTTATGCTGAAATATCCTGATTTGGTGTACCGCACCTAGTACTAAGTAGGCAGCATCTTTTGGCACACTTTTCTCGCCATTTGGAGCTCATTTTAGTGGATTTTGGGCATTTTCTGTAGTAAAACAGCCAACAGTTTTACATTGTCTGTGCATTTCCAGCCTGCATTATGGCGTCCTCTTCAACTGATAATGCCATATTTAACATCACAAAGTTGGATGGTACCAACTACTCTTATTGGAAGAGTCAAATTTGGCAGGTCTTGGTGCAGAAATCTCAGATTAAGCCACTTCGGTTGAGTGGGGAGCAGCCTGAAACTATGGACAATGACGACTGGCTTGAACTTGATGAGCTATGCAAGTCCACGATTGTATTGTCTCTCACTGAACAGGTACATTATAATGTATTTGAGGAAGCACAGAGTGCATGGGATCTATGGAATAAGATCAAGAATCTTTATGATAAGAAAAGTCCGGCAAGTCAAATGTACTGGTTGAAGCAGCTTATGGATCCGCGCATGAAGGATAATGCGACTATGTCTGCTCACTTGAGCCAATTCCATGCTATACTGAAGAACCTGACTTCGCAAGATATCACCTTTGGAGAGGAAGTAACTCCTCTTTTCTTGCTTAGGACTCTGAATGAGTCATAGGATGTATTTCGCACTGCCCTATGTGCCTCTAATGCTACTCTGAAACTGAATGATGTTGAGAGTGCTCTTCTGTAGGAAGAGGTTAATCGCAAAAACTTGGATGCCTCTCGTGTTTCACATGCTTTGATAGTTAGAGGCAGGAATGACAGGAATGATCGTGGTAATAACCGTGGTCGTGACTCGCAGAAGGGTCGGTCTAAATCTCGTGGAAAGTCACGTAGTAAGTCGCGTGGGCGCAACGCTAATGTCACTTGTCATCATTGTGGGAAAAAGGGCCATATCAGACCACAGTGTCATGAGTTGCGCAATGAGAAGCGCAAGGATAAGGGCAAAGAGAAAGTGCAGGAGAAGTCCTCTGATCGCAGCATAGTACCTGCGAAGTCCAGCGTCAAGATCGAAGAAATTAATGTCATGCAGACCGAGGATTCCGATGGTAGTGATGAGTTCATACTTGCAGCTAGTTCTTTTGATGCTTCACACTTGACTGAGACACCTAGTATGTATGCACAGTGCTGGTTATTGGATTCAGGTGCGTCCTTCCATGTGACACCTTACCGTGAGTGGTTTCATTCTTACCGTACTGTATCTGGATCAGTCAGACTTGGAGATGACAGGTCTCTTGATATTGTGGGCTATGGAGATATTCAGTTGCAGTTTTCCACTGGCAGTTCCTTTTTGCTCAAGGATGTACGTCATGTACCTGCACTTACGCGCAGTCTTATGTCTGCAGGACAGTTGGATGATGCAGGGTTTCATGTCTGTTTTGGAGATTCTGCCTGGAAGATTACAAAAGGCAAACTTGTGCTTGCTAGAGGCGCCAAGGCTGGCAGCCTCTATCCTCTTGTTGTATCTAGGTCTTCTGTAGACAATGTTTTGGCAGTGGGCTCTATCCCACATGTATCACTTTGGCATGCCCGTTTGGGGCATATGTCTTTGAAGGGAATGAAAATGTTATCTGGTTTGCAGTATCTTCCGCCTTTGGACTATGCACGTTTTGACTCGTGTGATCATTGTCTTTATGGTAAGCAGAATAGGTCTACGCATAAGAAATCGGGTAGGTCATGCATGAGTGAGCCCTTGGCTTTAGTGCATTCAGATGTTTGTGGGCCCATGCCGTGTATGTCTATGGGTGGCACGAAGTACTTTGTTACCTTCGTTGATGATTTTTCTAGGAAAGTGTGGGCTTATCCCATAAAGTAAAAGTCCGATGTCTTGGCAGTATTTCAGCGTTGGCTTGCTCTTGTTGAGAACCAGACTGGGTATAGGCTGAAATGCCTTAGGACTGACAATGGGAGAGAATATGTCTCACGTGCTTTTGAGTAGTTTTGTGATGACAGGGGTATTAAGTGTCAGTTGACCGCCCCTTACACCCCCGCCCAGAATGGTTTGGCTGAGCGCATGAACAGGACTATTCAGGAGCTTGTCCGCTCTATGCTTAGCCATGCAGGCCTACCACAGAGCTTTTGGGCTGAGGCAGTTAGTATGGCAGTGCATGTCATAAACCGATCGCCTTCTAGTGGATTGGATTTCCAGGTTGCAGAGGAAGTTTGGGCTGGTAAGCCACCCTCTTATGCGCATCTCCGTGTCTTTGGATGTGAGGCATTCTGCCATGTGCCCAAGGACAAGAGGAGTAAGTTGGATCCAAAGAGCATTAAATGCATCTTTCTTGGTTATGGTGATTCAGGAGAGATGGGCTATCGCCTATGGGATCCGCAGGAGCGGAAAATAGTACGCAGTCATGATGTAGTCTTCCATGAAGACAAGATGCACAGGCAGCCTGAGAAAGTGGTTGAGATCCGCAGAGTGATCTTTCAGGAGGAGCCTAGAGCTCCTGCACAGCCAGTTGGACAGCCTATAGCTGCAGCAGCAGATGCTCATGGTCAGGGTGTTGGACACGCAGCTGGACAGGCAGCAGAGCCTGCAGTGAGACGGTCTGCTAGAGACAGATGTCCACCTGATAGATTTCAGCCCTCTATGCATTATATTTTGGTTACAGATGCAGGAGAGCCTTTCACTTATGATGAGGCTATGCGCAGGGGTGACAGTCACTCCTGGGAGAGGGCTATGCAGTCTGAGATCGACTCCTTGCATAAGAATGAGACTTGGGATTTGGTTGCCTTGCCTAAGGGCAAGAAGGCTTTGCCATGCAAGTGGGTGTACAAGCTGAAAAGTACCCCTGGACGCCCCAAGCCGGCATACAAGGCTAGATTGGTAACAAAGGGTTTTAACCAGGAGCATGGTGTAGACTTTGATGAGGTCTTTTCTCCTGTGGTTAAGATGACCACCCTGCGCTTGGTCTTGGCTTTGGTTGCTCAGCTTGACTTAGATCTATATCACATGGATGTCAAGACGACTTTCTTACATGGAGACTTGCATGATGAGATCTATATGGAGCAGCCTAAGGGCCTTGCAGAACCTGGCAGGGAGCACCTAATGTGCAAGTTGAAGAAAAGTCTTTATGGCTTGAAGCAGGCACCTAGGGAATGGTATCATAAGTTTGATGCCTTTATGCAGTCACAGGGCTACAGCAGGAGTGCTATGGATCCGTGTCTTTACATGAAGAAAGCCCATGATGGTTCATTGCTTATTTTGGTACTCTATGTGGATGATATGCTGATAGCAGGGAAAGCTCATGATGAGCAAGATGCTCTTAAATCTCAGCTGAAGAAGAGCTTTGAGATGAAGGATTTGGGACAGGCCTCTCACATACTTGGTATGCGCATTAGACATGATAGGCATCAAGGACTCCTCTACTTGTCACAGAGGGAGTATATTCATAAAGTCCTTGAGCGCTTCCGCATGCAAGACGTAAAGCCTATTGGCTGTCCATTTCCTTCTTATGTGAAGGTATCATAGGCCAATTGTCTGCAGACAGATGAACAGAGGGCCGAGATGGCCCAGATCCCTTATGCTTCAGTCGTGGGCAGTTTGATGTATGCCATGATAGCCACTCGTCCAGATATTGCCTTTGCAGTTGGTGTTGTGGCACGCTATATGGATACACCTGGTAGGAAACATTGGGATGCCGTGAAGGGTATCATGAGGTACCTGAAGGGCACAACAGATATGTGTATTTTCTATGGCAGCCAGGATACAGGGGTCATGGGGTACACTGACTCGGATTATGCAAGACATGCAGATAGTAGGAAGTCCGCTTCTGGCTATGTATTCACCTATGCTAGAGGTGCTGTCTCTTGGATGTCCAGGGTTCAGAAGTGTACTGCTTTGTCTACCACTGAGGCTGAGTATGTTGCAGCCACTGAGGCTTGCAAGGAGGCCATATGGCTAGGCCATCTAGTTGCTGACCTTGGGATTGATGCTATACCTACACTGTATTCGGATTCTATGAGTGCCATTCAGTTGGCTAAGAATCCGGTCTTCCATGCGAAGACAAAACACATTGAGGTAAGGTATCACTTCATACGTGGTGTCGTGGAGGACAAGTCTGTTGACCTTGTCAAGATCTCCACTGACGAGAATCCTGCAGATTTGCTCACGAAAAGCCTCACTACTGAGCGCTTTGCCTTCCTCAAGAGATTGATGGGCATTGGATGAGATGTTGCCTTTCCTCATCCCTTGTACCTATGTACAATTGTACTGTCTTTTTCTTTTCTTTCTCTCTCACTGAGGCAAATTCGCCTTTAAGTGGGAGGTTGCTGGGGTAAAGGCGCCTCCGCCATGCCGCCCCGTGTATTACTACACTGATAGTACCCGCCACCGCACACTGCAGGTGGCAGGCGCCCGTCACGTCACTTTATTCTTTACATTCATTTTTTAGTGACTAGTAAATAAAGGAAGGCCCGGTCACACATTGTGACTGTTGGAGTTCCCATTTCTTGTCTCTCTCTTTCTTGCTCTTGCTCTCCCTCCATAGCTCGTGTGCAAGCTTCGATCCTTCTCACCTTTCATATTGAAGAGTTTGGACATGGATGCAAGTTGATTGCTTATGGTCACAGGAATGACAAAATGTTCAGTCTTGATGCCACTTTGCTAGAGCTGAATTTAGCTATGTTTACCCATGGTTCTGGCATTGTTAGAGATTTGGAAATTTGGCATAAGAGAGTGGGACATGTGAATTTGTAGAGGTTGCAAATTATGCAGAAAAAACAGCTTGTTACATGTTTATCCAAGTTCCAATACACAGACATTGGTCATGTATGTGATGCTTGCCAATTTGGTTAGTCAAGGTTGCCATTTGTCAGGCATGTAAGGCAGAGTACACGTCCGTTGCAGTTAGTGCACTGTGATGTATGGGGGCTAGCCCATAATGCATCTATGGGAGGCTTGAAGTACTATGTGACATTCATTGATGATTATAGTCGCTATACTTGGGTGTATATTCTATAGACAAAGAATGAAGTGTTTGTTGTATTTTAGCAGTTTAAAAAGCAAGTTGAAAAGGAATTTGACTGCTATATCTCTTGCTTGAGATCAAGTAGCGGTGGGGAGTATGTGTCAAATGAGTTTGACAATTTTCTGACTGAAAATGGCATACGTAGGCAGCTCACCTGCAGCTATACTCCACAGCAAAATGGAGTGGCTGAACATAAGAACACGGTATTGATGGAAGCTGCTTGTGCAATGATGAATGAGAAGAAGATGCCACTCTATTATTGGGCTAAGGCTGTTATGACAGCCATGTATATCTTGAATCAGACTCCCACTGCAGGTATTCATGAGATGACACCATTTGAGAAGTTGTATGGCTATAAGCCAGATGTAAGTCACATGAAAGTCTTTGACTGTCTTGCTTATGTGCACATCCCAGATGATAAAAGGAAGAAGCTAGATCAAAAAGTGCATAAGTGTGTTTTGATTGGATATTCGCAGGAGAAGAAGGCATACAAATGCTATGATCCCTCTTCTAGGGAGACTTTGGTAAGCAGGGATGTTATCTTTGATGAGATGGCCTCTTGGTATGTATCACTAGCTGCAGTGCCATCGGATATGCGTTCTACTCATGTATCTATAGCTGATTCACAGTAGAGTACTGCTATGACAAGTCCTAGTAGTCAAACAATATCTCCTTGGATAGGTAGATTGAGGAGCTCTCACTCACCATCCATTGACACCGGTATGTTAGTGAGGGGGAGATATGATATCTTGGACATGTAAGGAAAATAGAAAGCTATTGAGGATGCATCTGGTATGATGACACCTAGTAGGATGACTTCTGGATATGAGTCTGTTGACACTTTAGACAATGAGCTTGGTATTCCGACTGTCTATATGCCTGGCACGCGGCAGAGTAGGTACATTCCGCCTCATGAGAGAGGGGAATCAAGCAATGCACCACAACTTAGACACTCACAGAGGGTCAAATATCATGTTGACAAGTTGACATACAATGGCTACTTTGCAAAGCATTATTCTTACATGACAAAAGTGATGGAGATCAAAGAACCAAGTACATATGCTGAAGTAGTAAAAGATGAGAATTGGTGTGCAACTATGGATGAAGAAATGAATGCCTTGGCTAAAAATAAAACATGGGATCTTGTGCCACTGCCTAAAGGGAAAAAGACCATTGGCTGCAAATGGGTCTACAAAATCAAATGCAAGCCGAATGGCAGTGTGGAAAGGTACAAAGCCAAGCTGGTTGCTAAGGGGTATGCCCAACAATATGGACTTGATTATGAGGAAACATTCAGCCCTATTGCCAAGATGGCAACCATACACATTGTGATTGCTTTGGCTGCTGCTAGAGGCTAAAAATTGCAAAAGATGGACGTGAAGAATGCATTCCTCAATGGTGACTTGGCCGAGGATGTCTATATGGATCAGCCGGAAGGGTATGTACACCTTTATTGGGATCAGTAACTACTTGCAGAGCTTGGGATTTGCTGTTGGTAGGGCTAATCACAGCCTATTTACGAAAAATACTGATAGTGGCTTGGTAGTGTTGGTCATATATGTTGATGATTTGATAATTACTGGGGATGATGACTTGGGCATACAATGTGTTATGGAAATGTTGAAATCAAAATTTGACATGAAAGACTTAGGTGATTTAAATTATTTCTTGGGCATTAAGGTGGACAAAGTTGAAAATGGTTTATGGTTGATGCAAAGCACTATGCCATGGAAATGCTAAAGAAGTATGGCATGGCTGAATGCAAACCATTGGATACACCTCTTGAGCATAATGTCAAGCTAGACATGAGCATTGGAGCTGAAATTGAGGATGTGACTATGTATAGATAGATGGTCGGAAGTTTGATCTCGTTGACCATCACTAGGCCTGACTTGAGCTATGATGTAGGGCTCATAAGTCAGTTTATGTAGAAGCCCAGAAACCCGCACTTGGATGCAATTAGATGCATTATGATATATGTTAAGTCCACTGTAGATTATGGGATGTTCTATGTGAGAGATAAGCCCTTGCATACCCTTTGGAGTCCTAATTATCTCAATGCTTGGAAAATAGCACAGCTCTTCCAAATCCCTCATCTCAAATTCAATCTTGAGAAGACCCTTCACATTGTCAATCTTTGTCTCACTATCATGTTTTCCTTTTGCAATCAACTTAAAATCATTCATGAGATCTTCTACATAATAATCATCATATGTGAATCAAAATACAATCCATGTTCTACCATCTAACTGATAGAAACCATGTTTTTCTTGTAATATTTGGTACCTACAGCACATTAGCCAAGTACTTAGTTTTGCCATCTTGCATACACTCAAAGGAACATTTCCAACATGAGTAATGGGGTAAGTTGTACCATCCCTTGTCTCCACATAGCTCAGAGACTCTCGGCTGCACATCTCTCTAAACCATTGTCCATGAGAAGTCATGTGGTTAGAGGCACTTGAATCTATATACCATACATCATTCTTTGATGAACCATCAATAGTCATACTATTCATAAAGTATTGCATAACAAATAATTATTCACTTCTATCATCATTATTTCTGATATGGACGCATAATTACCTTGCTACTTTTTCCTATTTCTAATTTCAGCCTTCTTTTTGAAGAAATTTTTAGAAATCTGGCATTCTTTACCACTATGCATGCACTCTTTGTTATCACCAAAATTCTATTTCCTATTAGAATTATTTGCAACTTAGTCTCTTTGACTCCCCCTTCCTTGGGACTAGTCCTCCTCTATTTTGTTGTGCATCATAACCTTGACTGCCACACAACCACCACCTTGGCCTCTATCATGACCTCTACCTCTATTAGTAGAATAAAATACCTATTTAAATTTATTTTTGCTTTGAGAAGAAGAGGAATCAAAGCCAAGATTCTTCTCCTCAAGTATCAACATAGAAAACAAGTCTACAAAATCATGGATATCATCCCTTGTATCCATAGATGACTTGAAGCTCTTGTATTTATCTCCAAGTCCATCTAAGCATGCACGCACAACATCATTATCATCAACTACCACACTGATAGATCCAAGAGCTTCCACAATACTCTTGATCTTCAAGGAATAATCATTAATGGGCAGGTTCTCTCTTTTCACTTAGTTCAACTCTGACTTAAGTTGTAACTTTTTAGCCTTTGTATTTTAGATTGAGGTAGGAAAGCTTAAGTATGTAGATGTAGACAAGCATGCACTCTTAGGCTAGATTGGAAGTAGATACTCTTGGGCTTAGCTAACTGGGTTGGACATGCAAACTTAAGTCTAAAAAATAGATACTGTTGGGCTTAGCTAAGTGGGTTGGACATGAAAAATTAGGGCTAGCAAGATTTAGTAATAGGTACTATTTGGAAAGTAGAGAACCCTATCAACCCACCAAAAGACACTCTTAAGTAAGTGATTAGTTGTAGGTGTTCTTGAGTCCAAGTATGGTAGTTCGGTAGACTTAGACACCAAAGTATACAAGGTAACATTACCCTCCAATGGACTAGGCTTACATAGATATCCTTATAGATTTGAGTGAGTTAAGTGAGCTTAAGTCCAAGCATGATAGATAAGCATGCTCTGGTCCAAGTGGATGCAATCTTCAATTCAAGTGAGATAGCTTAAGGCAAGATTGAGTTGGCATATTCTGTCCCATTAGGCAAGCCTAAGCAGGTGGTCTAGACCAGCACGCTTAATGGGTTAGACAAGAAAGCTTAGTTTTGTGGTCTATGGCCACTTAGTAGTAGTAAGAAAATCTAAATAGAGGTAGAATTAATCTCAAGTGCAAGCAAGCTAGTCTAGACAAGTCCAAGCATATGTAAACAAGCTCAAAATATAAGCAAACAAGTTTGAGTATAGAAAAGCTTATCTATATTAGTTGTGAGTAGTCCAAAGTAGGAAAACAATTCTAAGTGCAAGTAGACTAGTCTAAATACTCAAATTAATAATAGTCACGTTACCTTATCCTTATTTTCAAATACACATAAGTTCCTTTTATTAAAAAAATCATGAAGCACAATTGACCTAATGCAAGCAAAAAAATGAATTTTCATGCACAATATTGCTAATAAAAGCTTCATTGTTATTTTTTTAATTTTCCTCTATTCATTGATTTCTAATTATCATAATATATTCTATTTAATCCTAATCAATCCTCAAACTAATTTATCATTGGTTTTATCTTCTAATCTAGCTATACATGTTTTAGAATAAGTGGGAAAACTTTTCTCACCCTTCCATCCCATTCAAGAGCACAAGCCTCCTATTCTTCGACATGGTGAGAATATGAGTGCCTACTAGGGCGAGCTATAGATTGCTAATTTTTGCCTATCAAGCAAGAAGAATATCACAAGAGGATAGACAAGTCAAAGGAACTCATCACCATGATGTAGTCTAGATGCTCATTGTGAGCTCCGAAGCTCATATGACACCATTGACATATGCATTCACAAGCTCCGCACTTTTCTATCCATTATCCTTCATATGCAAGAAGACAATATCCTTTGCTTGTTTTTCAAACCCGGACAGGCAGGGTTCAGACGGGCATTTTCTACCATAGACCACATCTTCACTCTCTGTTGTCTGATCGACCAGACACGAGTGAAGAAACAGAGATTGTATTGTTGCTTTGTGGATTTCCGCAAAGCCTTTGACATGGTTCCGAGAGAGAGGCTTTTCAGACGCCTACTTGATCTGGGGGTGGATGATGACATGATGTGGGATATTTATGCACTATATGAGCGGGTTACTGGCAGAGTCAGATGTCCGGGAGGTATATTAGATCCCCTTCTGAGCACCATTGGTGTGAAACAAGGATGCCCACTCTCACCGACTCTATTTGGGCTATACATTGATGAGATAGCAGAGTTTATTCAACAGCGAGCCGGTGGACGTATAGATCTCAGTGGAGCCACAGTTCATATCTTACTATATGCAGATGACATTGTGTTGGTCTCAGATTCAGCTCAGGGATTACAACAGAATTTATTAGCATTGGATGATTTTTGCATACAGAGAGGCATGACAGTGAACCTTGGTAAAACCAAGGTTCTTATATTCCATACATCAGCTCAGATACGCAGACAGAGTATTTTCATGGCAGCAGGAGGGAGTATTGAGGTCACTAGATCATATGTATATTTGGGAGTCACCTTTACAGCAGCTTCAGGGATTTTCTCGATGACATAGGCAGCTCGTGACCGTCTCACTAGAGGATACTCAGCATTGGCTCTTATGGAGCGACAGTGTCATCAGGCACATTTCCAGGAGCCCCGCACCAAGGGGTGGCTCTTTGATACTCTAGTCACTCCAGCACTGATGTATGGAGCAGCTATATGGGGGCCAGGCCTTGCCGATTATGTATGGACATTGATGGAGAGACATCAGGTGATCATGATATCTAGATTGATTCGCAACAAGGCCTTAGTCCCACATGACATTGTGTGAGCAGAGCTTGCCACACCACCCATGCTAGTCGAGGCATTATTTCAGACAGTCTGCTTCCTACACAGATTTCAGGATATGGACAGAGATCGCATTGCATACAGAGCATATATGGCATCTCTGGAGATGGCTCGAGCGAGGGATACCACATCATGGTATGCACAGACTAGAGCTTGGTTTGACGGACATGGGCTAGACATTGATAGACTCCCACCTCTTCTATATGATACTCAGGCTCCCACTTACACCCTCTCTCTCTCTGAGAGGAACAAAGTCATCAGACAGGAGATATGGCATATTTATATACAGAGGACATGGGTCAGCCCTGCACAGCCACTGGCATCGAAGATGGCACATTATTATACACGGTTCTTGAGCATATCAGAGCAGGGATTCATAGAGATTCTGAGATATATGCAGATCTATATGCCACATCGATTGAGAGTTCTTATTGGACAGCTCAGGGTATCATCACATCAGCTTATGATTGAGAGTGGCAGAGCCAGTGGCATCCCACGGGAGGAGAGGATATGCCCCCTTTGCAGATCAGAGGTGGAGAGTGAGGAGCATTTTGTTCTCAGATGCCCGGCATACTCAGAGTTGAGATCTAGATACACATTGAGCAGCTCACTTCAGGGATGTATGACTGATATGGATCAGAGATCATTTGGCCATTTTCTGGGAGAGGCATGGCACATCAGAGAGCAGAGCACACAGCGGGTCATAGTCAGAGAGGGGCCCACCCAGACGACTATTACACAGTTCTTTCAGACAGACAGAGTGAGAGCTACTGTACCAGCCTCCAGCCAGACCTCCGGGCTCACACTACAGCAGGCTGAGGACCAGCGTACCCGACACTGCATGAGGATCCGTGGGTTTTGGACCCCACAGCCACACCGACAGGAGATCCGGAGGATTCTTGATCTACATCGACAGCAGACTGAGATCCGACGACACTCGACACATTGGATCTCAGATCTCCAGTTTGCTCTTTCTCCACCGCCGATGTACCACATCCTGCATCCAGCAGGGATCACCTGCTATTAGCGACTTCGATGACTGCTACTACATCCCAGGATAGTATATCTCCCTGCATCTGTTACATATACACATTGCACCACTTTATCACAGCCAACAGTTGTTCCCCTATCACAGCCGACATTTGTTCCCCTTTTGTAGCCATTATCTGGAGTACCAGAGCTACATACACACATACACATACACGACACTTATCACACTCATAGCACCGTATTTTCAGTTTCCAGTTTTTAGCTTTTCATTCAGCACTTTTATTTTGGATAGCTGGACCTCATCAGTTGTATCACAGTTTGTCTCATAGGCCAGTTTTGGTCTTTAGAAGACGTTAATATAACTTTCTTTCTCTCTCTCTCTCTCTCTCTCT